>NW_025820303.1:3803620-3862418 GCF_002878395.1 Capsicum annuum
TATATATATATATATATATATATATATATATATATATATATATAAAATAAACAGAAAAAGACACTAGAAAAACTAGAACAAAATTTTGACTACTTAAAATCACAAGAAATAGAAATAGATAGAAAACTTCATTACTTAAATATTAAATTCAATTTAGAAAAAATTCCTACAAAAGTAGAAATAGAAAAACTAATAAAGACTATAACAGAGAAACCTAAAGACCTAGAGATTAAAACCACTCAATTAGTAACAAAGATTGTAGAACAAGTAGAATCCATAAATAAAGAAATAAGCGAGCTAAAAATAATAATACAAAGATTAGAAGAAATCTCACTTTCATGAGTGCAGAAGATATAAATTACAATAGGGCATTAGAAAAATTGAAAAGCTATCATGACGAACTAGAAGGATTTTCTAGGTATCATCCCTCTAGTCAGGCAGATAAAACTATATTAAAAAAAATAATACAATAATAGCATTATTATTAGAGTTACATAAAAAGATAGATAATATAATTAAAGGTAAAGAAGTACAAGTTCCTAAAAATACGGAAATAGACGAATTAATTATTCAACTAAAGAAAGATGAGATAACTCCTAGACAAGAAAAGCAAAATATTACTAGAAAATCACAAAAATGGACTTTCTTTCAGCTAGACCAAGAAGAGACATCGAAGGAGAAAGGCAAAGAGTAAGTTTTTCAGATAATAGAGTAGAAAATAATCTCATTTCCAGAATACTATCTAGAAGACATTCAGACATAGAACAAGACCTGGAATTAAATGAAAAAATAGATGTGGACAAAGACCTACAAGTTTTCCAGCAAAATCAATTAAAATTATTAAATCCTAAGACATTATATAATGCTAAGTATTTCTCTATAGATAATCAATTGTACAAACATTATAGAGAAGAGCAAATATATAGGAAAAAACTTTACAACCTTAAATCTGGTAAATCCTGAATCCTTAAAACAAATAAGAAATAATATAATGTTGTTAATGCATATGGGATTAATAGTCATAGGTATAAAAAGATTAACTAGAAAAAATCTAGGATCAAAAGTATTAATAGTAATATATGATGATAGATGGACAGATATTAAAAAATCAATAATAGGACTAACCGAAGTAGATATGACAAATAATGGAGGAATATTTATATTAGCCTAGACTTTTTAATGAATTTAAAAGAATTTGGAAAGAATATTAAAATAGGAATTCAGACTAAAGGATATAAAGAAATGATTAATGAAAATAATTTATTAATATGTATAGGTTTTATGGGGAAAATGACTTTAAGTAGTAATACTAAGTTTAAAATAAAAGTAAATGATGCAGTTGAAGTAATGGGTAATAAAAGTATAAAATTAATAAAACCAATTAAGATAAACCTAGAAGAATATGCAGGGTTAGAATGGAATCTAGTAAAATTCAATAAGCCAATGGTATTTGAACCTGAAACTCATTTAATGTATACTACTAGTAAAGGAGAAACATCCGTAAGATTTACAGACTATAATTACACAAGTCAAAAGGAATTAGATGATAACGAAACTAAAAGTACCATAGAACAAGAATTTATGAATGTAGAAATACTACAAGAAGGATATGAAGTGGATAAAGCAATAGAAGAAGCACAAAGATTAGCTGAAGAACATAGATATATAACATTTAAATGTAAAGGGTGTAAGAAAAGAAATATGAACATAACACAATGTATAAAACATTTCAAAACTTGTTCAAAAAGGGATGATAATCTAGGATATATAATCGAAAAGGTGGATACTATCTCTACAACCTTCGAAAGACAATATGAAGACATAATATCCACGATAAGTTATAAAGAATTAGCAGAAATGGAAACAGCTAGCTCAACAAGTGCTAATCCATTCCAACAAACTAATCCACATACCCAACCAATAGATTATAGTACAGGTAATGTACCAAGAAGAAGAGCAGTTAGAATAAACCCATATATAGAAATTAAAGAAAGTATAAGACCGGCAGGAAGAAGAATGCCAATAGAAAAACCTATTAGATTACAGAAATGAGGTAATAAAGGAAAAATACTAAATATAGCAGCACATGATCCACAGATGTGGAATACAATAAAAGACTTATGGAAAGGAATAGTAGTAGCAAATTATTTAAGACATTATACAGAAACAGATACGGAAACAATGTACAAATATATGGAAACCTTCTTAGGAGAATCGGCAAAAGCCGTATTGGAAGCTTTCAAAATAAACACTCCACATGATTTTTAGGCATTAGTATTATTAGGACCAAACCCTTATAATTTTACAAATAAAATACACAGTTTACTAACAGGGGAGGATCCGAATAGTGGTTTATTAGCATTAAAAAGAAATGCCTTAATAAAATTAGAACAGTTAAGTATTTCAAGTTGGCAACATATAAAGAACTTTTTAAGAGACTACTTTTATTATTGTACAATTAGTGGAAATACTTTTGATGAAGAATTGGGTAAAAAAAACCTCTTTCATAAATTACCAGGAGCTTTAGAAAGAGAAATAGAAGATAGATGGTATAAAAGAGATGGTGTAGTTCAAAATCCACATGCTAAATGGACCATAGGACATAAAATACAACATGTAATGGATATCTTAATAGAAAAATGTACAAATATTCAAATACAAAAACAACTAAAGAAAAACGAAATGAACTTCTACAAATCTATTATATACACAACTCCAATTTATGATAATGATGTAGAAAAATCTAAAAAGTATAAAAGAAAATACAATAAACCACACTATCATAAAAAATACTACTTGCATAAATCATCAGCCAAGAAGCCATAACTGAACAAGCACAGACATGTTAGAAAGTATAGGAATGATAGAAATTATAAAAAAAAATTAGAATGTTATACATGTGGAAGCATAAAATATTTAGCAAACATATGTCCAAAAAGAAATAATAGTAGAACTAGAAATTCGCAATTAATAGAAGACTTTCAAAAGACCCTATTAAATGTAGATGAATATATGTCAAATACCAAAAGTATATATTCCATAATGAGCATAAACATAGATGATACACAAAAATCTGATTCTTCAGACTCAGAAGAAGATAATTTAATAAATGAAATAGGACAAGAAATAGACGAGTTAAATTTAAATGACTTATTAATTAGCAATCTAATGAATGTTGTACAAAGCTATATACGCGATTTCCAAAGACAAAAAGAAATAGACAGTAATCAATGTTGCATATGTAACTAGTACCCGAGTGAAGACTAGAGCTAAATATACAAAATATTAGATGGAAGCATATGTAAATTGCATAGAAAATAAGCTAAAAATAAAAATAGAACCAGAAATAATTAATGAACGAAAACAAGTAAATAACCAGATTACAAACTCAAGAATCGCAACTTTAGAAGCCAGAGTAAATGATTTAGAACAAAGACTAGTAGCATTAGAAAAAGAAAAAGCTATAATAAATGAAGATGAACTAGAAACACAAAGAACAGTACATTTAGAACAAATAAAAACAGAACTTATGAATGTAGAAGAAAATACTACTTTAATATGTAATGAAGATAAGGATTTCATGACGATGAAAATACATGCTAAAATAAGAATTCAAGATATAGAAATAGAAACTTTAGGATTGGTAGACACAAGATGTATGAGCTGTATAGCAAACAAAAGAATAATACCACAACATGTACTTAAAACCCTAAAAAAACAATGACGGCTGTACAAATGGATGGATCATATAATATTTATAATTATTATATCGAAAAAGCACAAGTAAGTTTTATAAATACGTGCAACGAATTCTATAAACCAACTTATAATGCTTATAAAATACTAGTAAGAGACTTAAATATAAAAGCATATTTTGTAATTGGACTGCAATTCCTAATACAAAATAGAGGGGGATGTCTAAGGTAATGCAAGCTAAGAGTTTTTGAATCCATCAAGTTTTAGTATTTGATTTCACAAGGGTCATCTTTGAATGAGTATAACTCGATGTTTATGTGGTGTTTTGGAAGGTTTACCCACCAAATTGTAGAGAATCAAATTAGCTTTCCAACGATACCAATTTCGCCCAAATCCGACACCCGAGCAAGAAGTTATGACTTTGCAAAGTGGAGTACATCGCCTGACATAAGGTGTGCGACACACACCCTAATATGTGCGATAAGATGTGCGACGCACACCCTATGGCGTGCGATAAAGTGTGTGTCGCACATGTGGGTGTCCAGGTGACTTAAATAGTCCATTTTTAGGGTAAAATGGTCCTTTTTCCACCCCTATATAATGCCTAAACACAGAATTAAGCCCTTATTTCACAAAAACATATTTTTTCTCTCAAAATCCTCTCAAGAACACAAGCTTGGGTTTTCATAGAAGATTCAAGTTCAGGGAAATTCCTCCGTTTATCATCTAGAATCTTCCTTATAAGGTATGCATAGTGTTCATCCACGGATTCCTTTCATCGGTGAAGTTCAAGAATTAATCTTTGATTAATAAATCATGAATATTTTGTGGTGATATGGTTGTATTCATGTTGTTGTTTGTTTTTTGTGCTATAGAATGGGAATTTGATGAATTTTCATACAGATTATGATCATGTAGTTGGAAATCATGAATTTAGGTGGATTAATGTGGTGTAAATTTGTGAATACACGTATGCCTTAAAGAGTGCATGCAAAGTGTTTGATAAAATACTTTAGAGACTAGAAATCATGCAATATAGCTAAGTAGAACCCAAATGACAAGTCCATGCTCTATCCCTTATGACTCAACATGAATTCCATGCAAATTATTATGTATTGTTGTTGTGATATGGAATGCTCATGAAACTAGAACCATGCAAGTATGTACATGTTACATGCATTATCTTTCATGTTCAAGAATATGATAATCATGTGTAGTATGAAATCCCCTACTTATGATATAGTGAATTGTGGACTCCATCCTTATGATCAAGTCAGTCATGTGTGTCAGTTTCCTTCGATCGAGTCCTGGGGGTACTTGTACCCGAAAAATATAGTTGTGTGCCTGGAGCCATGATATGTTGTCACGATAATTTTAGTCAAGCCATGATCTATAGAATTCAGTTACTCATGTGACTCAGAAATCTTAGCAGTCTCAGTAGTTCAGTAATATCAGTTATGCTCAGTTAATCTAAGTAATCTCAGTACCCAGTAACTTCAGTAATCTCTATAAGTCAGTACTCTCAGAAATCTCATGAACTTAGTAGTATTCCATCAGTCACAGAACTCAGTAAGTTCAGTTAATCAGTTCAGTTTAGTGTCTTTCAAATAGGAGTAGGATTCAGCACCGAGCGAGCCTAGCGATGGGGACTCACCCGCTAGTGAGAACTGAGATCCTTAGAAGAAATCCCTAAGTTCCAGAACTACGTAGCCAGCGTAGCTACGAGATGTCACCCGTTAGATAGGACTGACATACTCAGGGGTCACCTGTTAGCACATTTATATGTATAGAACTGATCCCAGGAGTCACCCACTAGATTAGGACTGACTCCACAACAGCTGTCTTTACTGGTGGCGCGGTACTGACACCCTTCCAGTCAAGGCAGAGATTGGACCCCAGTCAGCTTAGCATAGGTTATGTCAGTTACATGAATATATCCCACAGTTACAATTTCAGTATCAGTCTTCAGAGAAGAAATCAGAAATCAGAAATTAGGACTGTCAGATACAGTCATTAATCTAAGTAAGGAAATCAGATAGTTCTACAGACTTAAAGACCACCTATCATATAGGCTTGGTCTCTCATTGAGTTATTTAGTATCAGTATTTCTATAGATCTCCCGTCAGATAGGATTGATCTCAATCTCAGATTTAGTTGATTATTCTCATTATTAGTTCCAGAGATCACCCGTTATTTAGGCTTGATCTCAAGCTTAGTTACTCTTAATCATTATTAGAAGATTTAGACTGTTAGATATGGTCACTCAGTATAGTTACATCGGTTAGGCCGATCATCACAGTTATATTAGTTAAATCAGTTCTCATAGCTTACGTTATCAGTATTCAGTTTCAGGACTAGTAGACACGACCAATCAGACCAGTTCTTCATAATTCGAACTGTCAGAAATAGTCATTTATCTATTCAGTATCTTAGTATCGGTAAAGTCATGATGTCAGTATTCAGACTTAGTAGTCAGTATCTCCATGAGTTCAGTAGTAGTTACGTATGTATGTATGTATGTATTCTCACGTTCATATTAGTCAACATGTTTATGCATATAAACCCCATGCACTTAGCCTACCCCCACGTATACTCAGTACTTTAGTTGTACTAACACATTCACGCTATGGTGCTTTCTTTTATGTTACACCATAGGTTCTGAGGTGCAGATTCCAGACCAGCAGTAGTAGTTCAGTTAGCAGTGAGTCCTCATCTTTTGAGGACATAATCATTACATTTATTATTCTAGTATTTTAATTTATTTTTAGTTTAAGGAGTTAGTTGGAGACATGTTCCTTCAACTCCTTATTCAGACAGTTTAGAGGCTTTTAGACAATTACAGAGTTTTCAGATTAAGACTTTAGTATTTTCAGTTTTGTTTTTGTACTGTGATAACACCTTATTCAGATGTTTTATTGTTCAATATTGAACCTTACGACCTTTTAGTTCATGTTTTCCGCATTTTTATAGGTATATTATGCAGTTACAGGTACAGATATCAGTCATGGGTTAACTTGTGGTCCTTCGAGGTCATGAGCACCGTGTAGCGTTCCGGTTTAGAAAATTGGGGCGTTACAAACATCTAAACAAGATTTAATTTTAAAATCTAAATCTTGCTATAAAGATGGAGACCAATGTTCCTCTAAAATCCAATACGAAGAGAAGGACGAATTAGAAGAGGAACACTTAGAAGATTATACTCTAATTAATATTGAAGAATGCGAATATTTAGAAAATATGGAAAAGAATTACACTCTAATAAACATTGAAACACAATTTTATAATTTTCAAAAAGGAATAAAAAGTATAGGGATGATAAATAGTCCAAAAGATTTAGATAACATAGTACCAATCTTAGATGAAATGGAAATAATTTGAGAAAAACCATTAGTACACTGGGGTGCTAATAAAATAATATGTAAACTAGACATTATTAACCCTAAATATATAATAAAGACAGCAGCAATAGAAACAAATTATGAAGACACTGAAGAATTCGATAAACAAATAAAAGAATTATTGAAACTAGAAGTTATAAGGAGATCAACTTCTAGACATAGATCAGTTGCCTTCATGGTATAGCGAACAAATAAGAGGTAAGGCTCGCATGGTGATAAATTACAAAAGGTTAAATAATAATACTAGAACAAATGCTTATAAATTACCAGAAAAAAGTGAATTAATCAATAGGATACAAGGTAAAAAGATATTCAGTAAATTTGACTGTAAATCAAGATACTAGCAAGTAAAAATGCACCCAGATAGATAGAATGGATAGCATTCACTTGTCCCGGAGGGCATTTTGAATGGTAGCTATGCCACTTGGATTAAAAACAGCTCCGCCCATCTTTCAAAAAATTGGATAATATGTTTGGAGAATACAAGAATTTTGTATTAGTATATGTAGATACATCTTAGTATTTAGCCAAAAAAAATAAGAACATTTAGGACATCTACAAACAGTTATTAGATTATTTGTAATCAGTAAAAAGAAAATGGAACTATGCAAAACTCATATTAATTTCTTAGTAGTAACTTTAGGGGATGGAAGAATAAAACTTCAACCTCACATAGCAAAGAAGGTATTAGATATGCCAGATAGATTAGATTACACTAAAGATTTACAAAAAATTTTAGGATTAGTAAATTACGCAAGAAATTTCATTCAAGATTTAGAAAAAATAGCAGGACCGCTATACACAAAAACAGGCAGTAAAGGACAAAAACATTTTAATATAGAGGACATTAAATTAGTACAACAAATTAAAGAAAAGGTCAAAAATATTCCAGACTTAAAGATCCCTTTAGAATCAGATTATTTAATTGTTCAGACAGACGGAAGTAAATTAGGATGGGGAGCTATCCTAAAAGCCAAACCCAATAAATACAGTAGTAAAAATGAAGAAAAGATTTGTGCACATCAAAGCGGTTTATATAAAGAAAAAAAAACATGAGTAGCATAGATTTAGAAGTACTAGTAATAATATATGGTTTAAATAGTTTCAAATTATACATCTTAAATAAAGAAGAAGTGTTAGTAAGAACTGACTGTGAGGCAATAGTTAAATTTCATTAAAAAATAAATGATAAAGCTAGCAGTAAAAGACGATGGCTTAATTTCATGGATATAATATCTGCATATAAAAATATTGTGTTTGAATATGTAAAAGGAAAGGATAACAAATTAGCAGATCAGTTAAGTAGATTACAAATTAAGACTAAATGGGTTAATTAGCATTTATTTCAGTATGAGACCAACAAGCCAACCGCCACCAGACAAGGGCAAAGCCCCAGCTCAAGACTCTTACGCTCATACACGACTAGGTAACATTAATTTTAGACCACAAAACTCTATAGAAATGATGGAGAGAATTTATTTTGGACAAATTAATTTAATCTCGTATCCATCATGTAATTTATCATTTAGAGTTAAACCAGACTGTGTTCTAGATAAACCGCAGAGATGTTTAGTTGATAATTTATGGATAGCACATAGTAAAAGAGATACTAAATATTTCGTAGCCGCAGCTAATGCTCTATGCCAATACTTTTCAGATAAAAGTAGAGAAAATAGATTTAAATACTATGTAGTCATACATGGTAAAACCAATGATGTTTTTCAAACTTGGATAGAAGTAGTAGAATCTATAATGGGGTTAAACACCCACTCTTTAAAGGTTTTAATGATTTTTCTGAAGCGATGGATTATGCTAGAGGATACCTTGGGCCAAATTACTATATAACTCCAGCCCTCAGACAAAACCCAAATCAAATACCCCAATACAATATCCAGAAAGACACAGGAAAAATAATTTTTTGTGACCACTGTTCCACGATGACAAAAGCCTTCAAGAGACTTAATGTCCATAAAAAGGCCCTTCTTCTTAAAAATACTAGACTTAAGGAACAAGTGCAAATTTTGAAAAACAAGATTAATATTTCTCAGACAAATACAAGTACTTAGACTCTGAGGTTGCCATCTCAACACAAAATGGATGAGAAGGGTAAGCATTCCCCACTGAATGCTAAGAAATCCACCTTATCGGATAGAGGTACAGCTAGTCCGGTTCAAACGGTAGCCGGTAAAGATGCATCAAATCCGTTAATGGTTGTCACTTTGCCAAAAAGTGAAGATGAAAGTTGTTCTTCATCAAAACAAAAATAACCCAGAACTTGTAATAATACTTTGAAAAAGACTTTGATTTTAAAAAAAAAATGAAAAAATTGAGACTATAATAAAACAGACTTTAGAAAGATTTTTCAATAGTCAAGAATCAGATAAACATATAATTAGCAAAGATAACCCAAGCAGAAGTATGGACAGAGTAGTTCCAAACACAGATAGTCAGAACAATCCAGATAACAGGCCAAGTTCAGAAAAAGAAGGAGATGAATTTAATGGCAGCTTTGCTTATCTCCAAGATGCTCAGGATCCCAATAAAGATGATGACTCAGGCATGAGTTTTGATTCTATCGCACTTCACAACTTGGACACCTAGTCAGACAAAGACAAGCAAATGGTAGAAAAGACAGATACGTGCAAGAATAAGCATCGGACATTATGATATGATATAAAGATAAAGTGTGCCATATGGGTATGCCCACATTAGTCTTATAATATGTCAGAGTGTTTCCTTTATCACTACCCTCCGAAAAAGGGAAAAACTATTGAAGCACGCCTCTTTTAAAATAAATAATAATACATGTGACGATGGAGCCCAAAGTGTATCCGACCTGCATTATTGACGAATCTTATCTTTTAAGTGTCGGCCATTTGTTCTTAGGTCACGTAGTATGTTGGAGTCCATTCGTTTCTTTTCACTTATGTCTATATAAGACTTAAGTAGTTAGTAGAAGAGGAAATAATGAAGAAAAAACTTGAACCCATAACATATTCCTCTTCCCTTCATGTTTAAACTTTTTCACTTAAGCCAATCCATCCTCTGTGTGTAACCAAGTTTGTATAATATTAAGTATGATTTAATAAAGGTGTTTTTCGAGTTTTCACAAGGCTCTGGAAACCTCTCTCTCAATTTTTATCATGTAAGTCTTATTTATGCTTTAATATTTCCCCACCAAAAATATGTTTGTAGTTATTTGAATATGTTATGATTTTATGTAAATAATCTTGTTTATTTAAAAATGATACCCTTAGTATATGGTTAACCTCTTAACTTCTTAATAACAATGATGGATTAACCTGTAAATTCCTAAGAATCTTGGCCTAATAGTCCGCCAAAATCAAAGATTGAAGGACGAATGCTGGTTGCCAGATGAATATTCTGAGGTGTGGTTAAAGAAAGAAGTTATTAAGAACCAGGTTAAGAGAGAGAGAGATGAAAAGGGTAATAATAATATTAAAAAAAAAAAGGAGAGGGGGAAATATAAGCTAAAAAGACAAAAAATTAAGAAACTATAAGAGAGAGAGGGAGTACTGAGTAGGATTTATAACATATTTGATAGAAACCAACGCCTCTCCTAATTTATTGAAACAATTTTAACCGCCTTAGAAAACATATACACATGTATACGTTAAATATATACATCTATAGAAGATATATACGCATATATACGTATTATTCAATATATATACATACTACTTTAAATAAAATATACTACAATATATATATATACTACAATATACACGCACACTATATATATAGTTATATACTAATTTATAAAATATATACACATGTATATGTTAAATAGATACTTCTATAGAAGATATATATACACACATATATATATACCATTCAATATATGTACTACTTTAAATAAAACGTATACTAAAATACATATACACTAGAATATTTAAATATATATATATATATAGTTATATACTAATTTATAAAACATATAAACATGTATACATTAAATATATACATCTATAGAAGATATATACACATATATATATATATACCATTCAGTATATGTACTACTTTAAATAAAACATATACTACAATATATATACACTACAATATTTATATATATAGTTATATGCTAATTTATAAAACATATACACATGTATACATTAAATATATACGTCTATAGAAGATATATACACATATATACGCACCATTCAATATATATGTACCACTTTAAATAAAATATACTACAATATATTTATACTACACTATATATATATATATAGTTATATACTAATTTATAAAACATATACACATGTTTACATTAAATATATACGTCTATAGAAGATATATACATATATATACGCACCATTCAACATATATGTACTACTTTAAATAAAAAATACTACAATATATATATATATATATAGTTATATACTAATTTATAAAATCTATACACATGTATACGTTAAATATATACGTCTATAGAAGATATATACGCATATATACATATCATTCAATATATATACATACTACTTTAAATAAAATATACTACAATATATACACACTATATATATAGTTATATACTAATTTATAAAACATATACACATGTATATGTTAAATATATACGTCTATAGAAGATATATACACATATATATTCCATTCAATATATGTACTTCTTTAAATAAAACATATACTACAATATATATACACTACAATATTTTATATATATAGTTATATACTAATTTATAAAACATATACGCATTTATACATTAAATATATACGTTTATAGAAGATATATACACATATATATACCATTCAATATATGTACTACTTTAAATAAAACATATACTACAATATATATACACTACAATATTTATATATATAGTTATATACTAATTTATAATATATATATACATGTATACATTAAATATATATGTCTATAGAAGATATATACACATATATACGCACCATTCAATATATATGTACTACTTTAAATAAAATATACTACAATAAATATATATATATAGTCATATACTAATTTATAAAACATATACACATGTATACGTTAAATATATACGTCTATAGAAGATATATACAAATATATACGTATCATTCAATAGATATGTACTACTTTAAATAAAATATACTACAATTTATACACACTACAATATTTATATATATGGTTATATACTAATTTATAAAATATATACACATGTATACGTTAAATATATACGTCTATAGAAGATATATACGCATATATACGCACCATTCAATATATATGTACTACTTTAAATAAAATATACAACAATATATATATAATACAATATATATATATATATATATATAGTTATATACTAATTTATAAAACATATACACATGTATACGTTAAATATATATGTTTATAGAAGATATATACAAATATATACGTATCATTCAATATATACGTACTACTTTAACTAAAATATACTACAATATATACACACGCTATATATATAGTTATATACTAATTTATAAAACATATACACATGAATATGTTAAATATATACTATTTTAGAAAATATATACACTATTTTAAATAAAACATATGCTACTTAATATAATAAATTAATAATAGTATAATACTTAATAGTAAATTAATAATATATTAAAACTAAGTTTTTAATTTAAATTAGAAATTCAATTTAAATCATTAAATAAAAAAATTACAAAGTAAGGACTAAGGAATGAATGAATGTTGAATTTTATTTATTGCAAAATGATCCAAAATTTATAATTTACATGAATGAAAAATGTACAAATTTTGCATCGTTTTCTCCAACTCATTCATGTTAATATTAACGGGAACTTGCATAGGAAAGTCAAAGTCAACGGGGGCAAAACCATGTATTGGACTTGATTCTGCTGAGTTCTCCCGTGAAGTCATAATTTCTTCAAGTCTCTACTCGTCGTTCGACTCCGCTTTCATTTCTTGATTTATTCGTTTGGCTCTAATCCAATCTCTGAGGAAAACGAGAACATTCATTGCATTGCTTCCCAATGTATGTCGGTTGTCTCCAAGTTTCTGTCGTCCTTGACTAAAAGCGCTCTCTGATGCAACGGTTGACATTGGAACATTCAAGATATTTCTAGCTAATCTTGAAAGCACAGGATATTGTGTTTAATTACTCCTCCACCAATCCAACACGTTGATCCATCGTCTGAGATCCTCTAGAGGCGACCGAAGATACTACTTAAGCTCTTTCTGATAAGTTGATGTGTAAGCTCCCTCCTCGACATTGTTCCAACAATTTGAATCATAAAAGTGATCAGAAAAACCAGTATGTGTCGGGCTTTTAGAAGATGATGGCTCCTCGGGAGGATGAGGAGCAACAATTGGAGTGATATTTGTAGGTACGGCTAAATCAACTAAATCAGCATAGTGATTATATAATTTATCTATGTATTCATTCGCATCACCCATAGCCGTCCACAAATCAAGTTGTACTTTTTGAGAATCATTGTTAGTATTTATCTCTAAATTAGAATAAATAAGAGTACTAAAGTGGCACGTAGTATTATATTTCTTACAAGGATTTAGCATAGCATCAACCAAGTAAATAGGGGGAATCGGAAAAATATATTTCTTAAATTTAGCAAACACGGCACCAACAACATCTTTGTAACCTTCTTTATTTTTATATTCTTTGAGTCAACCAAAAATATCGGTTATATATGCCAAAATATTACAAACAGTAGGATAATAAGCACCAAAAAATTCAACCGTAGCTATATAAAAAATTTTCAAAAACTTAACAAGATCATTAATTTCAACCCAATCAGAATCATGTAACATGCAATCAGCAGAATCAGCAAATGAACCACAATTAGTTAAAAGATAGTGTAATAGAAACTCTATATTTATAACAAGTTTTTAAAAACTCATACGTAGCATTCCATCTAGTATGACATTCTTCAGGCATCAATATCGGTGCAAGTTCATTTTGTTCACATTTAAGTTTAAAGTCTCTAATTCTACTTCTATGGTTATTTCCTTGAATAAAACCAATGGCAAGCTAAATTTTTTCAATATAAAACTCAAGACCATCTCTTACAATTAAATTATATAGATGGCATGCACACTTAAAATGAAAAATTTCAAGTAACGGCGGAGATAGCTTAGATTTTAATTTTGTTATAGCAGTCTTGTTGTTAGAAGCATTATCAAAAGCAATACAAAAGATTTTATTTTCGATACCATAAAATTCTACAACTTTAGCAATCGAATCAGCAATAAAATCTCCAGTACGTTTATGATCTTCATCATACAAAAAAGCAAGAATACATTTTTACATAACAAAACTACTATCTATCCAGTGACAAGTAATAGTTAAATAATCATTTTTATTTACCGCATGCCTAAGATCAGAAGTTAGGGACATTCTACATTGAATATTTTCTAATAATGTTGCTAAATAAAAATAATATTGTGAATGAAGTCTAAAAATATCGGCCCGGGAAGTACTTCTAGGAATACCATTAAACATAGGATTGTAAATTGCTTGAATAAAATGAATAAAGGCATCAGAAGAAGGAAAACTAAAAGGCAAACAACCCACATCTACCATTTTAGTTATTTCTTCTCGGTCCCTCAATTTATTATACTTCATCATTACATGGCCGGTTGCTGGGTCCATTCTAGTTTGTGTGGGCCCACCAACATCCTTACCACCTTGTGTAATTTTTAACTCTCTTTCGTGAACATCACCTATATGTCTCATTAACGTACCCGTACCCCCTTGGTTGCCTAAACTTTTATGCTTATATATTTGTTGACAAATATTGCATTGCACCTCAGTATCTGATGTACGTTCAAACAATTTCCATGCAATACTAGTTGTTTTACGAGCTCTTGGGGCACAGGAAGGACAGGGAGGGAGATTAAATGATTCAGATCTAATGTTAGCATTTTTTACTGTGGGTGTCTCACCAATATTTTCATCATCTTCGTCTAAATTAACTGCATATACTTCATTTTCTTCTTTTATACTGTAATTTTCCTGAAGTTCTACATAATCCATATCGTGGGCACCTACACCTAAAGGTACACCTACTTCTTCCTCAAAAGACTGAATAAGCGGTGTCGGAGGCACACGGATATATCTATTACTTGAAGTACCTCTACCACTAGTAATTCACTTTTTACTACCGCTTCCGGAACAAAAAGTTTTAACACCTTTGGTGGCAAGGTTTCTTAATTTATCCATAATATAAATTAAACTAAAAAAATTTAAAATACACAAATATAATAAAATTAAATATTTAACAACTAATACACAAATTAAAAATTAAACGTAAGAGATGGAACGATAATACCAAATTTTGGAAGTATCCTAAGGTTGCGACTTTAGAAACTTCTACTCGTACTTTGTAATCGCAAAATTAAAAAATTAAAGTGAGTACTTTAGGAAATTAAATACATAGAATGTTTGAGAATTGAGATTTGAGAGAGAATGAGAATTGAGAGAGTAAAAAATTGTGTGAAAAATGATTTGAAAGTGTAGGGTATTTAAAGAAATTTTTTGGGGTTAAAAAATAATTTTAAATGTAATTTTTTTTAAATAAAAAAGGTCAAACTAGTCGTTTGGACCCAAAAACAGCTATATGGCCATTGGTCCAACGGCTAGTTTCGCCCAATCTCCAAAATTTAAAAAAAAAAATTAATCGGGCCGGTTAACCGACAGGCTCTGACCGGGCTTGGTCCGATCCGAGTTAATTGGGTCCAACTAAAAAAATAAACCGGCCCGGGACTTGGTACCCTATAGCCCATGGGCTGACCAGGCCGGGTCAAATCGGGTCGGGTTTTGTAAGTAGGTTGGGCCGAGTCGGGTTGGGTCAGCCCAGCCCGTTTGATAGGTATACCCCGAGAAAGTGAGTCTCTACAATAGTGGAGTACCATGCCACTTACGCTCCGCAATAGGAGCGTGGCATGTAGGCTACCCTCCGTGATAGCAGCGTACCACGCTGCTATGCATTTTCTGTCTAATTTTTATTTTTTCACTTGGGGTGAGGGGCTTTTTGATCCTTTTCCGCTTAAATGACTTTAAAACACCATATTAACCCTTTCCCTTCAGTTATCAAGATCAAATATTACTTTTCTCTTCTTTAACTCCCAAACCAAGAAAGTTCAAGGGTTTCACAAGAAATCACTACTCCACCTCCAAACTTTGATTTCCCTTCAAATTCTTCTATATTTTAGAAATGTTTTTCATTCCTTAACTTAAATTTAC
Source organism: Capsicum annuum (assembly GCF_002878395.1). NCBI lineage: Eukaryota > Viridiplantae > Streptophyta > Magnoliopsida > Solanales > Solanaceae > Capsicum > Capsicum annuum. The sequence goes on from NW_025820303.1 coordinate 3,819,951, forward strand.
GTTATGGCATAAATGTACTCAACATTCATGTGATTTGAATGATAGGTTTGAAATTGGGTTGAGGGTTTTTGGTTGTTATTACTTGAATTATTTTTTTCATATTTTAAATGTGTTATTCATGCTTTAATTGATGGTTTCTTGGGACTGAATTGGTGCATTGTTATAATGATTGAAATGGGTGACATGGGTTTCACCAAATTGATGAACTTTTGGCTTGATAATTGCATTAACCTTATTCCACATTGTAAAATTGATTTGGAATATGGATATTTTCATAATTTAACTTTTCTTTTGAAACCATTGCATTGCATTAAAGGATAAATGGATTAAAAAACTGGATTTAGAATGCGTTGGTGGATATAGATATGGAATTCCCTTGGTGGCCATGGTTTTGAATTTTAAATGGAACTTGAGAGTCTTATGGTTAAGTGGACTAGTTTGACATAATTGAATTAGTTTGCAAGCATATTGGTATGATGATACCATATTGGAAATGCCTAATTAAACGATTCCTTGGTTAATGATTGGTTTATGTTCAAATTGTTTTACTTTGGGCTTAAAAAGAATTATGTAGCTCACTGAGAAGGTGTAGTCCTAGGTGGAACTGCATTGGAAACCACATTTGTGGACCTTAGGGGTCTATATGACCATGTATCTGATGAACATATTATATTTTAGATGGTTATCGCCTTGGTATCTTTAGCCTTTCCTTGGTACAAACGGCTAACATAGACTGAGGCCCTTCTCGCAAGGGGAGCCGAACCCATATAGCATGTGGGTGCCTGAAATATTGATACGAGCTACATAGTATAGGATAATATCTTACACTTTCATGCTTTATGTCCCTTGTCCCTATCTCGGCATCCTATATATATATTTATAATTTTATACATATGGTTTGTGACTGGAATTGGTTAATGCATTATTTTATCACTATCCCTTAAGATACATGACAGGGCTCGCCCTACTGAGCGTCCCCGGACGCTACATTATTTCATGATGTAGGTTCGGAGGAATTCTCTATTGCTCCTACGCAACGTTAGGTGGTTGGGGACTTCTGTTAATTAGCTGTGAAGTCATGAGCCTCCATCCTTCGAAAGGCCTGATCATTTCATTAGTTTTTTTATTTCTTCTTTTAGGATTTATGGATCTTTTTGGTCATAATCGTGGGTATGTCCCGACTTAGTTGGTATTTCTGATTTAGAAGCTTTTGTGGATAGTATTGGGATGACATAGATGTCTTTTATAGACTTGTTTGGCTTCTGCTGTTTATCTTTATTGTGTTCTTGAGGTAAGGCTTAGGGGGTGTCTCCAGCCCATGGTGAGCTTGAGATGCCCATCATGGCTAAGTCTGGGTTGGGATCGTGACATTATTTTACTATTGTGTTCCTAGGTGGGGGGCTTATAGTTTATTGTTGTTGACCTTCGGTATATAATATTGTGTGTTGCTCGTGTGGTGGATTTATTCAACATCATTGCCTTATATGTGCATCTTTATGCTTTTATTCTAGATATAATGCTTGTGCAGAGGCTTAATTTAATAATGTAGGCCTTATTTGAATATTGATTGCTTTTATCATGATAAAATAACTGAACTAGGAATTGATATGGTAATAATGATGTCTTGCATGTATATTTGTTATGATGGTACCTATTTGGAGTTGATAAATCATGAATTATAGGCATATTGAGTTGATTTCTAGGCTTACTCATATATACTTACATGTTGATTGGATTGGATTTCCTCATTTTGGATTGATTGTGAGCATTACACCCTCATTTCATACATATTCATTCATGATATATTGGTAGCACTAATCACACTATTTTTGAAAGAAAATGAGATATTTGTATGAAAATCCTCTCCATGAACATAAGATAGAGAAGAGAGTTGAGATTGATATATAAGATACAATATATAGGTTATGAACCCTCTTAGTCCTGCCTGGTAGATTCGAGATCGATGAAAAAGTCATGCGATGGCTTTCTCCATTCATTCCATCCACATTGAATTGCATTGCATATATATGTTGCTTGCTTTCCTTAGTTTCCTTAACTTGTGTGTTGTTTTCATGTATTTTCCTCTTTTATATCTGTTTTGTTACTATTTTTGTATACCTATATATGCTAAATTGCGAGTGAAAACGGTGTGAGCTACTGTTTGGGACTTTTCTATTTGCAAGTGATGTGCTCATAATATGTTTTACTTAGTTTATTTCCTACTTTGCTCAGTTGGACTATGATACCTACTGAGTACAAGTGGATCGTGCTCACTCATACTGTGCTCTTTTGATGTAGATCCTAAAACTAGTACGACACATAGAGGTTAAGATCATGTTGTTGATTGGTGATATTCATGGTACTGGACCGTCCTAGTGTTCAGGGTGGATTTTTGGATCTTACTCTATCTTACTTTTGCCTTTATTTGGGTCGAAGTTAGACTTTGTACTTTCAGTTTTATACTAGATTGCTCTTATATTACACCAAGTTTTGGGTTGTTTATGTATTTCTTCAGACTTTGTTTGTTCTCTCTCTCTCTCTTCCTCTCTCTCTCTCTCTCTCTCTATATATATATATATATATATGTATTGTCACACCCTTTTTCGCATAAGGTCGAAGGGTTTTTTCAATTAATGTGACGATTTTGAGAAGGGATTATTTTATTTACAGAATCGCCAGGAATTGAGTTATGGTATTTCAAGTCACCTTATTGAATCCCTAATCAAATGAAATGACTCTTTATTGGTCTGCAAAAATAGAAGATCGGGTAACTAATTCTATTGACCGAGGGAAGGTATGATGCATCCCTCAAGCCCCATGGTTCTAGCGTGGTCGCTTTTATCAACTTATACTTAACTAAGCTATTTTGGATAAATTATGTTAGGGCTTTAATTCGCTCATTTTTAATATCTAATATCTGTCTATACCTCTTTTATTAAGCTAGTGAAAATTAATTTTATGACGATCTTTTCCAAGGTGCATTATTACATCCTCGGATTATTTTTAAACGTTCCAGAAAGATATGTGCGTTGCATTCTTAATCGAAACAAATATATTAAACGTGCCTAAAGTTTTTCTATCGTTAAAAGGCATTTGTTCATCTCTTGTAAACTTGAGACCATTTTTCTTATCTAATTTTACTCTTTTTCACTCTTTTCTTTCAAATTTACAATGAGTCTTGGATTATTCCGCAACTCGCCTCGCTCTCTTATAAATCTTTTTTCCTCTCCTTTTTAATAGTTATGATGGATCTTGAATAAATTTGTAACCCATCTCACGCAAACTCATAGCATTTTAATTTACTTCGGGCCTTAAACAATAGATATAGGTTCAAGAATATTTTTAAACTTAATTAACCCATAATAATAGAATGTCATATTTCTCTATTAACATCAACATGAAAAGCCATAGAAAAAATTTAAATTCTCATCATGTCAGTTACTTGCTCTAAATTAGTATTATTTCATTCTGATATCTCTTTAATAATTACATGAATGAATAAATGGTAGAAAAAAAAGTACAAATAAAAAATGCAACATGTAAACTTCCATTATTGTCAAAGTTCATACATGAACATGATCCATTCAAAAGTACAAGACAGCACGGTGGACTTTGCATCAACTAAGCGGTTTCCCCGGTGGTTATCTTTTTAGCATGCTTTTGTACCATTAATTAAGTCACTAATAGTAATTACTAAAAATGTAATGATACGAAAGATTTTGAAGGGTCTGCATCAACACTAGAATAGGCCAAAGTAACACATAGAGAATCATACTAGGGGAATCATGTTATTATTGCTATAATTCTAAGGAATTAGTAAACTCAAAAGAGTTGCATGTTACAGTCAATGTATACCTCATTTTTCATTCTTCATATTACTACTTTTTCTTTTCCTGAGTATTCTTTTTTTCTCTTGTGTTCTCTGCTTTTATTTTTCTTCTTTCTAACTTTTTCTTTTATGTGTGTGCATGTGCATGGCTACTGTATGTGTGAATAATGTATTTTTGATCGCCCTTTCTTTTTGTTTTCGCATGCATGCATGAATCACAAGTTGTAGTTATAGCACACCTATACACTAATTACATGTCAATTGAATGTAACTTTACATTTATAACACTAATAACTTTAACAATTATCTCATTTAAAATTCAAAACCTATCTAATGAACATCATTTCGAAATGACAAATATGTAATATATAAAGACACTGAGTAAACTATATAGAAATAATAAACTACACACACTAAATAATATAAAAAAGTCTGTTGAAATAACTTCATTCATGCTTTGATTTCATATAAAAATTTATTACGAATAAAGAAATCGAATAAGAACCTGTGTGGTAGAATAGCTAAAGTATAAACAAGAAGGCCTTCACCAAAAACTCGAAACAAAAACCCAAACTCAACTCGTGGCTCTTTTTCCTCTCTTTTTCACTTTGGTTTTCCAGCTTTTGTTTCAATTTTTTCTCCCTCTTTCTTATGTCTCATCTTCTATGTTTTTTTGTTCATTTTTTTTGTGCCCATTTTTTTTTTGTCCTATGTCTACTTTTTCTACCATTTGTTTCTTCTCTTGGGTTAGTCTCTCAGCTTTTCCTCTTCTTTTTTTTTATTTGTCCGTGTGTGTTTTTCTATGATTTTCTGTCTGTCCTTTGTGCGTATGTCTTGTGTGTGTTTATATGGATTGTGTAGTGTTGGAAAGTTGAGGGAGTTGAGGAAGTTATTGAAAATAGGAATGTGGGGGAGGTTGAGGAGATGTGGGAATGGATAGTTTATTAGGATAAGGTTTCTTTTATATATATATAATAAATTCATTTTTATACTTAAGAAAATATAAGAAAAATTTTATAACTAGCCTAAAATAAAATATAATAAAGAGAATAATAAAATTACAAGCTTATTTATTAACATCTAGAGTAAAAGAAAAAACATATTTTTTTGAAAAAAATTTCTTATTATCTACAAAATAAATTAATAAATAAATAAATGAAACATATCCTAAAATATAAATCTATTTTTTAAACTTTTCACATTTTTTTAGATGAAACCTATAAAAAATAAAATAAGAGCTAAAGATAATATTTTTACGTAAATAGACATTTAATGTCAAAAATAGGTTAAAGCTCGGGGAGGGTCGAAAATCGTGTGTCCGCGTGTATTTATTTCGTGATTGATCTTACTTCGTTCTAGAAGTCTCTCTTGGGTCAAAAATCATGTGTCTACATGTATTTGTTCCGTGTTGATCTTACTTCGGTCAAAAATCAATTTTGTTTCCTTTGTATTAGTTTGGATAATTAGCTTACTTATCAAGACTCAACCGCGATAAGTGTCATCATGAACCATTTTTGGGTCATGACAGTACATATGTCAATCCACTACAAGAGGTAACATAACAATTCAAGCAGCCAATAAGAATTAATAGTTAAGACAAATCGAGTCTAGTCAAGTCAAGCACCAATATATATATATATATATATATATATATATATATATATATATATATAGAAGAGCCATAACTAGGACGACCAAGGGAAAATTTGTCAACTAACAAAAAGTCTAGCTTAAACTTATTGTACATCATGCAAAGAGCGGAGAATTTCAAAACAAAAAATCCGTGTTCCAGAAAATTCTAATGACTATACTTTGAAATTTTTTAAAAAATCAAGTGACATCTTAAAGAAGTGGGGCCGTTGTTTTTCTTTAAAAGGTTATGGAGAAGTTTTTTTCTTAAAGTTTTCTTTATCTAATAGTTTCAGAATTCATGATCATACAGTTTCTTTCTTTTTTTCTTATTTATTTGAATAATATACTTGAATCAAATGAAAATAATAATTTTAAATTTAAAGAGAAATTATATTTGAAGTTTGTTTCATTTAAATATTTTTTTAATTTTAATATTCAGAAAAACTTTCTCTCCTCTTATCCAAAACCACGGCATAAACATTGTGAAGTTTTTTCATGTATCTTGAATTCGACATCTAATCAAAGTTATAAAAATTGAAATATTGGAAGACATAGTTTATCAGTGGATGTGTAAATACACACATATGTTCCATAAATGATAAAAAAGTAAAGTTAAATTTGGCCATGCATTTAATCACATTAGTTAGTTATTACTATATTATAGTAAAATAATAACAAAAATATTCGAAATTATTGAATAGGCGTGTATCTATCATACACAATAAGCAAATTCCTCCATAATTTCAAAACTTCACTTGATACATATCATTATAAAGATTTACAATACATATAAATTATGGAAACATAATTACATACTAATCATCTGTTAAAATTATTTTAAACAACTTATTTAAAATGTAATATTAACTACCTCATGTTAAATTACTGCAATATATATCATGTTAACTTTTGTTGATATTTTAGATTCTTCTTATTTGAGGTAGTAAACTTAGATAGACAAACCATTTTAAAAGATACTTCTTGCTTACTATATTAAATTAATCTCCTATTTTTGATGTATATAAGACAAGACATAAAAGCAATCTGTTAACATCATGATTCACTAAAACTTCCATCCATGTCCTTATTTCCGTTTGTTAATCACACATGAAACGAATTTAAATGTATTTAAGATCAATTTATGTATGGATTAGTATTCTTTATTGCCTCATTTGATTCTATAAAAAATGTTAATAAATAGATATTTATAACTTTAATTTATTCTCTTGTATGGTTTTTAAATAAAGTAGAACATTAAAATTAGTTGTTTAATATAAGAGAATGTGTTTGATCTAGGACAATCAAGCTAAGGGCAAATTTGTCAATTAATAAAAAGTCTAGCTTAAACTTATTGTACATCATGCAAAGAGTGGGGAATTTCAAAAAAAAAATTCATGTTCCAGAAAATTCTAATGACCATACTTTGAAAATTTTTTAAAAAATCAAATGACATCTTAAAGAAGTGGGGCCCATTGTTTTTCTTTGAAAGGTTATGGAGAAGTTCTTTTCTTAAAGTTTCTTTATCTAATAGCTTCAGAATTCATGATCATACACTTTTTTTTTTCATATTTATTTAAATAATATACTTGAATCAAATGGAAAGAATCATTTTAAATTTAACGAGAAATTATATTTGAACTCTGTTTCATTTAAATATTTTTTAAATTTTAATATCTAGATAAATTTTCTTTTCTCCTATCCAAAACCACGACATAAACATTGTGAAGTTTTTTTATGTATCTTGAATTCGATGTCTAATCAAAGTTATAAAAATTGAAATATTGAAAGACATAGTTTAGAAGTAGATGTGTAAATACTCACATATGTTCCATAAATGATAAAAAGTAAAATTAAATTTGGCCACACATTTAATCACATAAAGTAGTTATTACTATATTATAATAAAATACAAAAAAACAATCATAATTATTGAATAGTCGTGTATCTATCATACACAATAAGCGAATCCCTCCATAATTTTAAAACTTCACTTGATACATATGATTACAAAGATTTAAAATACATATAAATTATGGAAACATAATTACTTACTAATCATCTATTAAAATTATTTTAAACAACTTATTTAAAATGTAATATTAACTACCTCATGTTAAATTACTATAATATATATCATGTTAACTTTTGCTAATTCTTTAGATTCTTCTTATTTGAGGTAGTAAATTTAGATAGACAAACCATTTTAAAAGAAATTTCTTGCATACTATATTAAATTAATCTCCTATTTTTGACGTATATATGACAAGACATAAAAGCAATCTTTTAACGTTATAAGTCATTAAAACTTTCATCCATGTCCTTATTTCCTTTTGTTAATCACACATGAAATGAATTTAAATGTATTTAAAATCAATTTATGGATTAGTATTCTTTATTGCTTCATATGATTCTATAAAAAAATGTTAATAAATAGATAGTTATAACTTTAATTTATTCTCTTGTATAACTTTTAAATAAAGTAGAACATTAAAATTAGTTTTTTAATATAAGAGAATGTGTTTGATCTGATATTAAAATAAGCACTAGAGTGTAGAGCGTATCATATTTTATTATATTTATTCAAAAATATTAATGATTATTTTTAAAAAAATTAATTAAATAACTATAAATATATTTAAAATTATAATATTGGGCCCGTAAACGGGCTCTGCATTATCTAGTATATATATACACACCCGATTATGTTATGGAACTATCAAACACACTTGTACCTTGTACCTACACGTTAAGAATATTCTAACCACTCTCTAGACATGACCTCCTGGGGACAAGTTTCGTCCATGTACCTAATCCCAGACACAAGTGCCTACCTACCTACCTTATTCACCAATATATCTAGAGAACATTCAAATATCGAAACATTCCACATTCAACAATGATAGGTGTATATGTAAGATATCACATAACATAATGACAACACCAACACTTGTAATACGTACATGGTTTACATACAAGTTAGTGAAATGTGATAACACCAAACAACATGCATCAACAAGCAATACTAAGAATTAGTTAACATGCACATATATCGCAAGTTGGATTAAACTACGTAATTATCACTCATGCTACCATTATTTTCTAGAATCCTAAACATGTCATCTAAATCACCTCTTCTTTCTAAAACAACGACACTGATTACCACCCTAGATTCTTCGAGATTCACTAATACTCGCATGTTATCATTACTTTCTTGAAGAACTTCGACAAATTCCGGTTTCTTGCCCCCTCAACTACCCCAATTACAAGTCTACAATCGGATACCACCTAGTTATAGACTAAACTACAACAGAACATGATATAATATAACACAACTACCTTCCCATGCATTACCCTGATTTGTATCGATTTTAGCCATCCAAACTCCATTCCTGAAAGCGTAATCATGAAATCTCCCATCCATCTACGTTACATTCATGTTTTCTAACCTAGGTCTATGTTATTTAATTAACCTTAGCTTATCTGGATGTCAACTAACTGTACAAAATATAAACCATAGTGGATTGCAACCTTGTGCTAAGATTACGGACGCATTACCCTAAAAAAATCCAGGGGTTTGCATCCATCCTCACCCCTTTATTCTCTTCCCCATGGTTACAAGATATAAGAGGTAACTCTAATGGTTTTTGGAGCCTTCCCACATTGTTTGTTTTAACTCAAGGGGAGAAAAAAAAATAAAACCCATTTAAAAGGGTTTCTGATCACTTCATGTCGCTATATTAGGAGGCATATTTTAATAGCGATGTCGTTAAAGGGAAATAAGTCCTGCTATAGCGGGCTGACGTCATCTCAATTTTTTTTTTAATTCCAAAATTTGACTTGCATGACTCCATGCAAGTTTTCAAATGTAATTCTGATGATCCCCTTACCCTAGACTAATATTGAGGAATTCTTTTATTAACGCTGAATTAGGACGTCATAGCTAACCCTTGCGATCGCAATATGGGGGCCATAATTGCAAGCTACTATTCACAGAACCGTATAAATACTCTATTTTTGGCAATTTCACCATTTTTATAATTGAAAGCCTTGGCCTTTGGGAAAGGATGATTTCTCGGATTTTCTTCATCATTTGTGCTTGGGTAACTCCAAGCTCCTATTTTCATTGATTATATCTTTAAATACACCTTTAAACTTGTTTTCAAATTACTGTTTGGGAATTTTTCAGTAAACTTTTAAAATAGTTTTTCATCAATTTTGAATACCGATATAAACTTATTTTCATATGGGTTTTTAAATATAGACTCCTTTTGACATTAAAACATGTTTCAAAATAAAATTTCAATCTTATCCCTTTCGTTTTTTTAACTAATTTTAGACCCAATTAACATATAGCTAATATGGTTATCACTAGCTTCCTTTTGATGTGTAGATTATGTTTTTGATAGTTTTAGCTTGTGATGAGATTGTTCGTGAAGGAAAGGCTCTCCATTGATGTCGCAGGCTTGAATTTTTGCTTTTTTCGAGGTATGTTATGACTTAACTTTCTTCAAACTGGGTTAGATAGTTAACTTTCTTATAAAACATGCTTTGTGTTAGGGAAGTTAGCTGAGAGAGTAGTATTTTTGAATTTTTATTATCATCATATGAACGTGTGGAGGATTATTTTCATATTATTGTTGACTTGAGAGATTACATTTGATGTGATGCCTATGCGGGGGTTTATTTGATACTGTAGGCCTTATTTCATGCATTAATTGTCATTATTATTATTGTGTTGCCCATGTTGGGATTGAGTAGATTTACCAACATTTTTGAATAATTATTTGTCTTTATCATGATAGTAATACTCGAGAAAAGGGTTTTCGAGATGATATTATTAATGTCTACATGACTACTCACTTTAGTTGTCCTTGGGAGGGCTCATATCGTTGACTATTATCATATTGAGGAGATTAAAACTCAATTATACCATTATTAAATTAATTCATTATCATCATATTGACTTGGTTATGAGCATGCATCCTCATATTATTCATTCATATTCATGTAAATTAGTACCACTAATAAATACTTTATAAATTTTTTGATCTATGAACATTAGCCGGAGTTGTGAGTGAGACACTTTATAAAATTCTTGATCCATGAACATTAGCCAGAAAGGTGAATTGAGATATTTGATAGAGAACCCCCCATGGGTCCTGTCTTGAAATGCTAAGGCACGAAAGGTGTATATGGAAAGCCAAGTGATGGTTTTTATTCATCACTCGCACATCATCATTGCATTGCATTGTGCTACATCATTGTATTTACCTTATGTGTTGTTGAAGTAGTTAGTTTCCTTAGCTATATTATGTGAGTAGTTTTCATTATTTTCTTTATATTATAGAACTATTAGTGGAGACAGTGTCCACTACCATTTGGAAATTTTTCTATTTGTAAGTGACATGTTAATGTTATATTTTACTTTGAATTGTTTTCTACTTTACTCAATCATTCTAGGATACCTATTGAGTACAAGTGGACAGTACTCACTCCTACTATGCTCTTTCGGTGCAAATCCTAGTTTGAGTATGACTTACAATAGCTTTTTTTGTACTATCTGAGTTGATATTTGAGATACGATTGAATTCTTGAGTTTGGGGCAACTTTCATGCCTCTTCGCATTTTATCATGTCTTTGTTGACACATAATTTTTCCCCTCCAAGACTAAATTTAACCTTGATTTTCTTTATTTTTAATAAAATTAAAATATTTATTTCATCCGGATAAATGCGTTCTAAAATATTTATTTGGGTTAATTTTATCATTTAATTGATGATTATACATTTTCGTATTTACATATACAAAATTGTATAAATTTTGTTACTTAAATGAACATTTTTATCAAAATATTTTCACTGATTAAGTTTGAAAATTAATCTAAACGGATAAAGACTTGATTTAAATAAAACTTATTCACAAAATTAATTAATTTGGAGAAATATTTATTTGATTTTATTAAATCAAGAAGCTTAGGATTAAAGGAAGTATTAATTCTTATTGAATTTTAATTTAATTTAGCCAATCTATTAGATTTGGCCATAATTGAAATCAAATTAGCCATAATTGCAATGCAATTGGCCAATTGATTTTAATTTGATCAAAATTAAATAAATTTGGCTAAATTTGAAGTCCCAACTAGGTTATATTTTAAATAATCCTAAATTTTCAAAAACTCTCATAATTTCTACCCTATTCCCACAAATCAAATTCAAATCCAAAAATTCAAATTTGTACTAGATGGTACAATTCCACATCAACCTTGTCCTTTTTCCATTTTGAAATTTAAAATTTATACTAGATTGTACAATTCTCCCTCAACCTTGTCCTTTTTCCATTTTGAAATTTAAAATTTGTACAACACTGTACAATTCTTCCTCAAACTCGTTCTTTTTCCAAATTCAAATTTTAAAATTCAAAAATTGTACTATATTGTACAATTCCCCCATCAACCTTGTCCTTTTTCCAATTTTGAAATTCAAAAATTGTACTATATTGTACAATTTTCCCCACCTTATCTTTCACCTCACCTTATCTTCAATTTTAAAATTTCAAAAACACCCCTAAATACTTTCTCCCATATTGGTGAATTAATAGAATTTGATCCCCATTATTTTCTATAAATACTACCACTATTTTGGTAGAAAAAAATGAAGAAAAGGTCTCAAAGAGTAGGAAAAGCTTTTGATCAAATAGTTAAATTTCTTTTCTTTAGTAAAAATTTTCAAGTGGTAGTCTAATCGATGTGCTCAAAAGATAGCTTTTCGGTGGTGATCAAGACTATAAAGAAATCTTGAAGTCCTGTTTTACTGCCACAAAAAAGGTAAACACACCTTTTTCTTTTTAGTTTTATTTTGGTTTTCTTCTTCATCTCCTTCTTTTTCGTAGTTCGTAGTTGTAATTGTGTTTGCTGGGATTGTTTGTTGTATACGGCCTTGAAGATCATAAGACGTTGTGGTATCAATGTTATGGTTATTTTCACGTTCATGGTATAAAAATGAGCTAGCAATCGTTGAACGTGTTTCTTTGGCTTTATTCTTTGATTATTATAGATAAAGTTTCGATCTTTGCTTAAAAAACATACTCATCCCTTATGTAAACTCATTTTGGTGGATATGTTTGTTTTTAGTATGTAAAGTTATTTCTTTTATGTTGAAAAGAATAGTTAATATTGATTGTTTCGCCTTTTTACTTTATTCTTTGATTATTATGGGTAAAGTTTTGATCTTTGCTTAAGAAGTGTACTCATGCTTTGTTTAAACTCATTGTTGGTGGATATGTTTGTTTTTAGTATGTAAAGTTATTTTCTTTATATTGAAAAGAATATTTAATGTTGATTGTTTTGCCTTTTGGCTTTATACTTTGATTATTATTGATAAAATTTTAATTTTTGCTCAGAAGACGTACTTATGCCTTGTTTAAATTCATTGTTGGAAGATTGTTTGTTTTTAGCATGTAAAGTTTTTTCTTTTATGTTGGAAAAATAGTTACTATTGTTAGTAATTGGTTAAGTCAAGAATTTTTCATTTGCTTGCTAATTATTTTAATGGATTTCAAAATCCTCATATAAGAGATGAAGTGCTAATTTTATTTTCCATCCAAGATGTTTATTCCTCTTTTGTTCACATGTTGTCTTGTCAAAATAATGAGAAAGTTCAGACTTTTGTGGCTAAATAGAATTATTTAGATATTTTCGAGTCATGCATAGTATGATTGTTGAACGATATTTCACTTTTATAGATGCTAAACTTTTATTCTAGTTTTCTTACTCTGGATTGTTATATGTGCTCTTTGTGTGTGTAAAGACTTGATTCATGTCTCTCTTTGATTCATAATATCAAAAGAGAATCAACGACATCTTAGAAAGATAAATCATAGGTTTTCCCTAAAGTTAGCCATGATTTGGATGTATGAATCATTGTTAATGTCGCCTTAGTTGGAGTTTAAAGATTTCCTTTCTTGAAAAGTTAGCCTTTATTTTATCTTGTTATATGGATTAGTTTCTATGTTTGTTTAATTTTAGAAGTCATGAGTATTTTTCTATTTGCCTCATCCCTTAACTTTCGTAAGCTTACGTTGTTTGTTCTCGCATTAATTCATTGAATATGGTGTTCTTATTTTTACAGTTATTCATTCTTATGATGAATGTCACACCTTTTTTTGCTCGAGAGTCGTCGAAGGATTTTTTCAATTAAAGTGATGGTTTTGAATAGTGATTATTTTACAGAGTCGCCACTTAGAATTGAGTTATGGTGTTCCAAGTCACCTTATTGAATCCCTAGTCAAAAGAAAATGACTCTTTATTATGGTTTGCGAAAACAGAAGACCGGGTAAGGAATTTTCTTGATCAAAGGGAAGGTGTGAGGCACCTCTCGAGTCCTGTGGTTCTAGCATGGTCGCTTTTATTGACTTATCTTGACTTAAACTATTTTGGATAAATTGTGGTAAGGCCTAAATTTCTCATTTTTATCATACCAAAAATTTTTCTATTATATTATACTCCCTCCATTTCAAAAAGAATAACCTACTTTCCTTTTTAGTTTGTTTAAAAAAGAATGACCCCTTTTCTTTTTTGGCAATACTTTAATTCAACTTTCCACATGACATGTTTATGACCACAAGATTAAAGGGAATTTTGGTACATTTGACATAACTTTAATTTTAGGCCACAAGATTCAAAAGTCTTTTTTATTTTCTTAAACTTTGTGCCAAGTCAAAGTAGGTCATTCTTTTTAAAACGGAGAGAGTATTAAATAAATTGGAGAAAGTTAATTTTAGAAAAATATTTGCCAAGGTGCATTATCGCATCCTTTAATTTTTAAATTTCTCAGAAAGATGTGTACACCGTATTCTTAATTGAGATGAATGTTTTTAGCGCGCCTAAAGTTGCCTAGCGTTAAAGGCATTGGTTCTTCTCTTATTATCAATGGGCATAATCACATGTCTAATGATCCAATCAATTAAGTAAAAAGCAGTAAGATTATTTTGAGCGGAATTTTATTTCAAGGAATACTAATGACCAAAAATATCCTTGTTAAGTTGAAAACCAATTTTACTTGAATCTAAATAACACCAAGCTCAATTTTTAAATTATATTTACTTATAATCTTGCAATACATAAAAAAAATCTATCAAAACTATTCACAATATTCCATTAACATATGTCAACATCTATATAATCCTATAATATAGCAATTTAAAACATTTCACAATTAAATCTGTACAACATGATTGAAAAAAGTAATTTATGTGAAAGATGGAAAGTTGAGTATATAATTATGAGATCTACCAGACAAGAAAACATAAGACAGCTATTAAGCAAAACCCATTAAATTCTTAAATAAGAAAATAAAAAGATAAGAAGGAAAAGAGAATGAACCTTTAACTAAGCAAAAGGAAAAAATTAATACTAATCATGTTATATGTTAGTTTACTTTGAAATTAATAGATCATAATACAATATCAAATAATAATAAAATATTAAAAATAAATAAAAATTTAAGCAACATTAACATTGAGCGGCGATAGTGCTAGTGTCATCGGCGTTGGCCATGGTTTTAACGGCAATGAAATGAAAAAAGGGGAAGGGAGGCAGCGGCTGGACGACAGACGGGGACAACAACATCAATTAATGGTGGTGTTCACCAAGACTCGCCCACCGATGGTGGGTAATGGCAATTTCAAGGGGTTTCGCCAATTTTGGAGAAGGAATTTTTGACGAATTCGGTTTTTATGGTCGTCGGAAGGAAAGGAGAGAGAGAGGGGGTGCGAAGCCAGAAGATCCATGATTTTTCGATGGCTTTCCAAAATTCGGAGCATTAAAACATGGCGGTATGGGTTTTTCCGATGAAGTTTCCCAGTTTAGGGGGTTTTCGGCGAGTTTCTCACCAAAAAATTCAGAAAATACCAATTTCTTTGTATCCCGTTCAACTCTCGAGATCTCTCACTCTCAATTTTCTCTCTCTTTCTCTCAATATCTCCTACTTAATTTTCTCTCTTTAACTATTTTTCTTCCACACTCCACTGGTTTTTACTGTGTGCAGTATTTTGTGCGTATCCAGTGTGTATTATGTTATGAATGGTGAGTCTATTTTTAACTTTTTTTTTCGTTTCTTTTTCAATTCTTTTATGGAAACTAAATCATCGTATACATTCTAAGATAAAAAGTTCAACATACAGGATTAATTTCAATGAATAATTAAGAAAAGACAAACAATGATTCAAATAATTGTATAAGTAAAACATGATATTACAACAACCACATGCATTTGTGATTAAATTCACAACAAGACTTATAAAATAAAAATACAGGATTGAATAAGAACTTGTGTATTGAATTGAATCAAATATTGAAGCCAGAAAGTCGACACCGAAAAACTCAAGCGAAACCCTGAAACTTGAATCACGACTCTTTCTCCTCTTTATCTTCTTCTTTATATTTGCTTTTTGTCTTTTTTTTTCTGGTTGTTCTCTCTGTTTTTTATAGTGTTCTCTCTGTTAATTTTTCTCTCTGGTTATCTGATGTTGTAGTACGTATACCCTCAGGGGGTTGAGGGAATTACCCTTTAAAAGGGGGAAGTGGAGGTAGTTGAGGGAAGACAGGATAGTGGGGAGGGAGGTTAGGTAGTTTTTTAGGATAATACTACTTCTTTTTTAAAAAATAATGATAATAATAAAATAATATTAATTAATTAATTTTATATTTAAGAAAAAATGTAAATAAAGTTTGTAATAATCTAAAATAAATATAGTGAAGAGAATAATAAAACTACTAACCTACTTATTAAAACTAAAAGAAATATATATATATATATATATATATATATATATATTGAATTTTTGTATTATTTTTAAAAAAAAAATTCCAAAAATGTTAA
Organism: Capsicum annuum; assembly: GCF_002878395.1. Taxonomy (NCBI): domain Eukaryota; kingdom Viridiplantae; phylum Streptophyta; class Magnoliopsida; order Solanales; family Solanaceae; genus Capsicum; species Capsicum annuum. The sequence continues at coordinate 3,836,289 of NW_025820303.1, forward strand.
TTTATTTATTATTTTTTATTTATTTTCAACCAAAACCTATCAAAAATAAAATAAAAGCAAAAATAAATATTGTACAAAAATAATTTAATGTCAAAAAATATATTAAACTAGGGGAGGATCAAAAATCATGTTTCTAAATTTTGCCCCTCTTTGTGTGAAATCTCAAAGAGTTTTCATACAAAGAAGTAGACAAAGAGATGATTTTTGATCCTCCAATTATTCTGAAGATAAAATAAAATAATAGAAAAGAAAAGATGTGACCGAATACTGATTTTGGACCACTTACATATCCCAGGTTATAAGGAAAATCTGGTCATGTATAGTTCAATGGGGTAAAATGGTGAGACAGTGAGTTAGAGGTCGAGTCAAGTTCCGCCGAGTTTCCGATTTACGACATTCTGCTTTTACATTCAAATGAAAAAAACAGAAATAAAGATACAAGTGAAAGATCCTATCTTATGTAGCTTTTCTAGAATCTGGACTTGAATCTTCCTAACTCCTCAAATAGTGAGATAGTCGTTATTTTGAATTAAACTTGAAACACAAAATGTTCCGCTATGTTTTCTGTTGGCATTGGATAGGAACTTGACAATTGACATATTCTTCAGACTTTCTTCTGACTTGGACTTGAAAATCTTCACCATATTCTTCAGGCAGGCTCCTAAGCTTGCAACTGATAATGTTTACCCTATCCTTCAGGCGAGCTCCTGACTTGCAATTGATAATGTTCACCCTATTCTTCTAGCGGGCTCTTGAGCTTGCAACTGATAATGTTCACCCTATTCTTCAGGCGGGCTCCTGACTTGCAACTAATAATGTTCACCCTATTTTTCAGGCGGGAACCTGACTTACAACTGATAATTTTTACCCTATTCTTCAGGTGGGCTCCTAACTTGCAACTGATAATGTTCACCCTATTCTTCAGGCGGGTTCCTGACTTGCAACTAATAATGTTCACCCTATTCTTTAGGCGGGCTCTTGACTTAGTATTTCTTCACCCTATTCTTCGGGTGGGCTCCTAACTTGTTATTTCTTTACCCTGTTCTTCAAGCTGGCTCCTAACTTATTATTTCTTCACCCTGTTCTTTAGGAGGGCTTGTGGCTTGCCATTTATTCACTCTGTTCTTCAGGCGGGATCCTAACTTGCTATTTCTTTACCCTATTCTTCAAGCAGGCTGCTGACTTGTTATTTCTTCACCCTATTCTTTAGACGGGCTCCTAACTTTCTATTTCTTTACCCTGTTCTTCAGGAAAGCTCTTGCCTTGCTATTTCTTCACCTTGTTCTTCAGGCGGGCTCCTGGATTGCTATTTCTTCACCCTGTTCTTCAAGCAAGCTCCTGACTTGCTATTTCTTCACCCTATTCTTCAGGCAGGTTGCTGAACTCAAAATAAAAGGTGAACTAGAAAAGAAAAGTCCCATTATCCAGGAGGGTCCTGAGCAGACAGTAAAATTCTCATTATCCAGGAGGGTCCTGAGCAAAAAGTAAAGTCTAATAAACACAAACCAAATTTTTGACCCAATTTGCAATAAAAAATTTTATGAGTGTCACCAGATCATAACTTTTAAAAAGTATAGTAAAGAAGGTGAATCAAGGCCCTGCTAAAGAAATGTGTCTCTTGTGAGTAAAACTAATGACCAAAATTAAGAAGTGCGTCTCCTAACACATGAAACTTAAATTACCCAGATAAGGAAGTGCATTTCCTAGTGGGTTAAATGAAATGACTCAACTAAAAAGTGCGAAGGCCAAGTTGGTGGACCATAGAAATTTGACGGACCGTCAAGGGGTCCATCAGGTTGAGACAGAATGTCTCATTTCTAGCCCTCGAGTGACGGACGACTTGGTGGTTCATCAGTTTCCTGACGGACCATCACTTCGACCGTCACGTCGAGGCAGAACGTTCCATTTTTGGCACTCGAGTGATGGACAATCTGGTGGATCGTCAGGAGACTTGACAGACCGTCAGATCGACCGTCACAGGCCCCCGATCAATGAATTTCAGCTTTTTCAAAAGGGTATTTTGGTCATTTCTGCCCCATATGGTTTTATATATATATCCTAGTAGAGAATAGCCATTCATTTTCCTCCTTTCCTCTTCCAAGAAACATCTAGAAATTAGGGTTTTTTCCAAAACCCAAAAATTCAATCTTCCTCCAAGAAATTCAAGGATCTTCCTTAGATTTCTCCAAGTTGTTCGAGAATTAAGTTCCCCAAGTCAAGGGCATCAAGAATCTTGGTCTAAAAGTGTGATAAAGAAGTTCCAAACAAGTTTCTACATCTCCAAAATTATAATCCAAGGTATGTGGGGTTTGAACAAGAACACTCCTTTCGTTCTTATGCCTAAAGATTTACTTTCTATTATTGATTTACATGATTTTGCAAGTGGGTTTACACCCAAATTTTTTTATTTATGATTTATGAGATTTGAGTTGAATAAGTTTGATATTTATGATTATTTCACCATCATGTTTCTTAAATTGAGAATTTATTCCATGAGTTGTATATTGCCATTATCTATTGATGATTTCTAAGTGATTTAAGACAAGTGTCATGAGTTATGCCTTTCCATGAGAAATTTGACTATTGAATATATATCGATATTGAGCTTGAGAGGCAAAAATGAGTTTTATGATGTTTACTTGAAGCTTTTGATATTTGAAATGATTTGATAAGTAAAGGTACTTGATGTTGAGAAAGATTGTTTTGATTTTGGGTCGAGTTAGGAATCCACAGTTGTTCATGATTTACAGATGAGGTATATTTATGTTTTGGTCTTTATGATAGATCCATGAGTTGATATTGATTAAGGTGGATTTCCTAACGCATTCTGAGTTGAGTCTGGGAGGCGTATTTAGCACCGAGCGGAAAATATGGTATTTCCCCGAAAATACGTGCCACCATAGGATTGATGTTGATAATTATGGGCCAGAGGCTGAGTATGGGATTGTGATAATGAGATTGAGGTTGTACTCCCTGGAAAGAGTACAACACCCCGCCAATATGGGGTTTTCTCCTTAGGAGGGCAAAACGTTGGACTCCATGTAGCTCACATGGTGTAGTTATGTCGATTATTAGAAACTCCCACGTCCATAATGATCTAAGTACCATGAGATACTGAGTCACTCTAAGTCATGAGTCAAAGAGTTTGAGTTGATTTAAATGATTTATGAGATTTATGAAGCATATGTTATTATTGATGACTTACGGAAATGATGTTTTAGATAATTCAAGCGAAGAGAGTTATTATTGTCAGCATGCATGATTTTCTTATACATTTATGATATTATTTAAAATGTTGCATCCACCACCACATACTCAGTATATTCCCAAGTACTGACTCTCATACTCTTTTGTATTCTATATTTCCTCATGATATAGTTTCAGGTGCTCAGTCTCAGCAGCGACAGTGATCTTTGAGTACCTTCATCTACATTTCTACAGTTGGTGAGTCCTCATAGTTTAAGGACATGTGTCTCTTATTTTGTCTCGTTAACACATGGTTGTTTACTTTCAGTTCAGTACGAGTCAGTTGGGGATCTGTCCCAATAGCTCCTCAGTCCTATGTGGTAGAGGCTTTGTTAGACTAGTGTGCCAGTATGTACAGAGATTTTAGGATTTTGTTTGTACAGAACCGTATTACTTCGTATCTCAGTATGTTCATGTCATGATTATTCTTCCCTACTTTATGATGATTCGTGTCGTAGAGAGTTCTGAAAGTGATGACAGGCTTAGAGGGTTAGCTTGAGGCCACGTATGGCCTTGAGCACCATATGATGTCTCGAGATAGGTTCTCGGAGCGTTACAGTCACCTAATATATGAAACTTAAATTACCCAATGACTCACTAGAAACTACGTCTTCTAGGAGTAATGGTTCAAGTTAGGAAGTGTGTCACCTAACAAATGAAACTTAAACTATCCAGACAAGGAAGTGCATTTCCTAGGGGTTAAATGAAATGACTCAACTAGAAAGTGCATCTTCTAGGAGTGAAGGTTCAAGTTAGGAAGTGCATCACCTAACAAATGAAACTTGAATTACTCAAACAAGAAAGTGTGTCTCCTAGGGGTTAAATGAAATGACTCAACTAGAAAGTGCGTCTTCGAGGAGTGAAGGTCCGTGTTAGAAAGTACGTCACCTAACACATAAAACTTAAATTGCCTAAACAAGGAAGTGTGTCTCTTAGGGGTATGAAATGACTCGACTAGAAAGTGCGTCTTCTAGGAGTAATAGTTCAAGTTAGAAAGTGCGTCACCTAACATATGAAACTTAAATTACCCAAACAAAGAAGTGCATCTCCTAGGGGTTAAATGAAATGACTCAACTAGAAAGTGTATCTTCTAGAAGTGAAGGTTCAAGTTAGAAAGTGTGTCAAATAACAAATGAAACTTGAATTACCCAAACAGAGAAGTGCGTCTCCCAGGGGTATTGGATTATGAGTGTGTTTTTACCATAGTTTTAATTACCAAACTTATGCAGCAACATTGCTTCTTTTATCTGTAAAAGTGAGAAATTACGACCTTTAATGCTTAGTCTTTGAAATCCTTGATTTGAAGGTAACATGTGTTCCTGTTTCATACAAAGAAAACTTGTGAGTCTAAAAACATGGTGGCTGGTTTATGACTTTAGATTTCGAGGAATTCGCTCTTGCACTTGTCTAGTTTAAATTTGCTTCCAACTATTGGCATATCATTGTCTTGCTGCACCATTGATCCAAACTCAGATTATTTAGAGTGACTCTGAAATCAACACAGTATCTTTGTTTTGCTATGCTCCTCAAATAAATTCTTTGAACTTTGGATTTTCCATGAGTTCTCAGACTTTCCTGTTGATAAAACTTTCTGTATGCCTTATTTCAGGTTCATGTGTTGGCCTTTTTTTCTCGCTTTATGCAATTGAAAAGGTTGGTAGCCAGTTTTAAAATCTTTTCTCACTTGCTTTGACATTGATTTGACTCAAAGACACAAGAAAAATGACTTTTCATTTGAATAACTGACTCAAGAACACAAAAATAGAAATTTAGAGAAGAAATAAAAGACAATGAATATCCTTATATGAAGTAGAGAAAATAAAAATTTATTTGAAAACGACAGTCAGCTTTAATGATTATGACATGCCTTTTTGATAAAGTTGTATGATATTTCCATCCAAAGCTTCCATCGATTGTGGTTGAGTTAACAACCCTGAAACTAAGTTACTTCTTTGGGCCAATTGCATTGATGCCTTAAAAGATTTTTGCCAACAAGCCTCTCTTATTTTTCTTTGATGCCTCGAAAGATTTTTGCCAACAAGCCTCTCTTATTTTTCTTTCTCTTAGCTCATCATCGCCTTACAGTTCCTGGAAGATTTTTACCAATAAGACTCTCGTATTTTTTATTTCTCTTAAGTTACCATCGCTATACGATTCCCGTGAAGGTATTCACCAATAAGTCTCTCTCATTTTTTATTTCTCTTCTGGTTCATTATGCTAAGAAAGACAAGTAGTACCCAAATGCATCAGCATATCCATTGCATGCTTAGTCGTAACATTCTCAAAGATTGATCTGAAGGCCTTTCTTTGGTTGTAACTTGGCTTTTGGATAAGTTTAGAAGAAAGGATGGAATGAGGCCCAAACGACACTTGAAGTGGGGTGGACATATAACTTTTAGAATTGACTGAACAATGGAAATTAACATATGCCCCATTTTTGTTTTACTGGGTACTTCTAAATTGTTCATTTGGTTAGACTGTAATACCCCATACTTCTACCTAGCTTAAATTCATCCCAAAGATGGCAGATACATACTTTAAATATGAATACACTTTTATATATTGTGTGGAAAATTGAATATGCTTTCCATCGATACCAAATTCGCCTAAATCCGATAACCGGATAAGAAGTAATGGTGATTAAAAGTTTCAGTAGTAAACACTATCATTTCAGCCAGTGGCGAATCATGCCATAAGCAAAAATGATGTTTGTCAGTTTCCAGTAAGACTTCGCAATTACACCGTGTCGTGGAGACATTTGTCAGAAAGTCAAGTTTCAGCGGTTAGATCCTTGCGAGAAGATTTTTCAGGAATTGAAGACTCAACTCACCTCAGCTATAGTTTTGGCTCTTCTAGATGGTTCAGATGGTTTCGTAGTGTATTGTGATGCATCTAGAGTAGGTTTGAGTTTTTTCCTCATGCAGCATGGTAAGGTCATATCCTACGCCTCCAGACAGCTTAAATCCCATGAGAAGAATTATCCTACTCATGATCTTGAGTTAGCAGCCGTAGTATTTGCCTTAAAGATTTGGAGGAATTATCTATACGGAGTTCATGTAGATGTGTTCACAGATCATATGACCCTTTAGTATGTCTTTTCTTAGTTCAGTCATGTATTCATTCATCAGATATGCATGTTCTGTTTGATGAGAAACTCATCTTATCAGTAATTCAGTCATGCAGTCATAAATCCCTATTCATGCATCAGATATGCATATTCATCATAATACATTCAGTTTATCAGTTATATCAGTCATGAAATCATATTTTAATTGTTCATGTTCAGCATGTACTTCAGTCTATAATTTCTCCTATCTCAGTCAGTTTCATTCAAGGATGAATGTTCCCAAGGGGGAGATATTTTAATACCTCGTACTTCTACCTAGCTTAAATTCATCTCAAAGATGGAAAAGACATGCTTTAAAGATGAATACACTTTTATATATATGGAATTTTCAAGATTTTCACTTTTTTGTGTGGGAAATTGAATAAGCTTTCCATCGATACCAAATTTACCTAAATCCGATAATCGGGTAAGAATTTATGGTGATTTATAGTTTCAGTCGTAAAACACCATCATTTTAGCCAGTGGCGCGTAGCGCCATAAGCCAAAATGATGTTTTTCAGTTTCCAGTAAGACTCTGCGATTACATCACGTCGAGGAGGGCTCCAAAATCCTAATTATTCTTTTTCCAGTGAACCTCCATGATTTCTCTGCGTCGTTGCAAACTTCCAGGTCACAAACAAAGTGGCAACGCGATTTCTCTGCGTTGCTCCATCTCCCAATTTCCCAGTTTTCAAATTCCAGAGACACAGCACGATAGGTCTGCGTCGCACTAGCCTGCCAAATCAGGATATTTTAACGAAAAATAAATATTTCGTCCAGGGATAAATTGGTCTTTTACCAAGGTTTCCACGTGTCCAGGTGCAGGATTTAATCCCTAAAAACATTTCAAAAGATTATTTACTCACTTTTTCCCCAAATCAAGAACATTCTCTCCCAAGAAACAAAACCCTAGCTTTCAAGAAATCAAAGCCAATTTTGAGAATCTCTCCAAGAACTTCAAGAAACTTACAATCAAGGTATGTCAAGTGTTGATTCATGGGTCCATTTCACCCATGAAGCTCAAGAATCTCTTTTTCAAAGTTCAAGTATATGGATTTTTATGAATCCCATGCTGGGTTTGCTTTTGTTCGTGCTGATAATGACCAATTAAATTCTAATCTGTGTTTGGTGATAAATTTTATGTGGAATTAGTTATTATATGAGTAGATTCATGCGAACCCATGGTTAAACCCTTGAATTGTGAAATTACAATTGAATCATGATGTTTACTTGTTGTACAATGTTGTTTACATATACTATGTTCATTATGTGCTTGATGAGTTGCCTATGTGAACTAATAAGAGAAGAAACTATGCCATGATTAGTTTATGTGCAAGTGTTTGATAAATTGCCCATGAGAATGAATTATTGACACGATATAGTATGCAATTATGTATTCCCCATTCATGTACAAGTGATACACCCCAAGTGTTTGTTGAAATGTCTTAATGAATGAATCGTGAGTATATAGCCATTATTGGGATTTTAGGCTTGTATCATGATTTACATATCATGCTATCAAGTCCTGGGGGGTATCTAATACCTGACAATTTAGTTGTGTACCTAGAGCCAGTGTCATGTTTTCATGATATCCTCAGTCAAGCCATGTTCAGTAGAATTCAATCGGTCATGTGACTAAGGAAAACTCAGTCAACTCAGTAATCCCAAAAATCTCAGAAAGCTCAGTACTTTAGTATTCTCAGTAGTATTTCGTTAGTTAATGGAACTCAATGAACTCAGTCCAGTTCAGTTCAGTTAATCATGTCCAGTGTCTATTTAGATGGGAGTAAGATTTAGCTCGAAGTGAACCCAAGGATGAGGACACACACTGGCAGTGAGGGTGTGATCCTTAAAAGCAATCCTTGCATTCCAGAACTATGTAGACAGCATAGATTGAGATATCAACACTGGCAGATGAGGGTTGATGAGGTGGATAAACACTGTCAGATGAGGGTCCCACTATTCTCTTTTGGGGACACTGTCAGATGAGGCTCACCACAGCTGGCCTTTACCAGTGGCACGATATTGACACCCTTTTAATTGGGGTTACAGATTGGGCCCCAACCTAGCTATATTGCTTTATTTGGGTCATGTCAGTTAGATAACTACTTTCCACAGTTACAGTTTTAAACTCAGTCTCAATAATAGAACTCATATAGTTCTTTAGAATTTCAGGACTGTCAGATACAGTCAACTTAGAATAGTACAAAACTTAGTTAGTTCCATCAGAACTTAGACAATTAGATACAGTCACTCAATATCAGTTATATCATTTATCAGTAACTCATGTTATCAGTAATCAGACTCAGTAATCAGTACCATCACGAATTCAGTCACAGTCACTTATTCAAGAATATATTTTCACGATAATGTTATTCAGCCAGTTAGCATTGTTCATGCATTTGAACCTTTTGTATTCATCCTACCTTACTTGTATACCAGTACATTCAAATTTACTGACGTATTTGCACTATGGTGTTTTATACTATAGGTTTAGAAGCACGAGCTCCAGAGCATCAGTAACATTCTAATTTCAACAGTCAGAGTTAGTAGTGAGTCCTCATCCTTCGAGGACATGATCATTACTTTATTTCTTTATTACTTAGTTTATTTTAGTAGTTGGAGTTAGTTGGAAACATGTTCCTTCAACTCATTATTCAGACATTTTAGAGGATTTCAGACCATAGTGTTTTCAGACTAGATATTTTCAAACATTGTTTTAGTTTGGGTATTGTCTACCATATTATTCAGATATGGTTTTATCAGATATTTATCAATTTTGAACCTTATGGCATGTTTCAGCCTACTATTTCCATATTTATACAGTATATTATGTAGTGTTTAGATACAGATATTAGTCATGGGTTAGATTGTGGTCCTTTGGGGTCATGAGCACCATGTAGCATTCTGGGTACGAGATTCGGGGCTTTACAAACTTAGTATCAAAGCCTAAGTTTCAATAGATAACAAGGAATTATGAAAGTCGTATCTAGTAGAGTCTTGTACATGGGTGTGTTGCACGCCATATTTATATGCAGGAGGCTATGAGATGTTTTAGGAACAGTTTCCCTTCTTTCAGTATTCATGTTGTGCCAGTGAGCGTGAGCTCAAATTTAACTCTCAGTCTAATCTATTTCTCCCTTTTTTCTACAGAATATGCCTCCTAAAAGAAGAAACAAAAATTAGTCAGCCCGTCAAACCAGATCCCTTAGATGAACACATTTCTCATACAGAGTATAGAGATTTATTGAACACTCTTGATAATTCAATTGTTGCTCAGAATGAACAACCAATTGTTATTCCGACCAACCAAATGGCCAATTCAGCTCCAGCCAGGATTTAGGACTTCATTTGAATGAATCCTCCATTTTTTTTGGGTTTAAGTCAGCAGAGGATCCCCAAGAGTTCCTAGACCAGGTTCAAAAGGTTACGGATATCATGCGGGTTAGTTCTAGTGAGAGTGATGAGTTAGCTGCATATCAGTTGCTGGATGTTGCCTACACTTGGTTCAAACAGTGGAAGTTAGAAAAGTTAGTTGATGCAGGGCCTATTGAGTGGGAGGAGTTTGTCACTGCATTCTTAGATATATTCTTTCCCCAAGAGTTGAAGGAAGCTAAGGTGTTAGGATTTATCAACCTCAGAAAGAGGGCAACATGCTTGTGAAAGAGTATTCTCATAAATTTACTCAATTAGCTAGATATGCTCCTCATGTGGTTGCAAATATCAGGGCCAAGATGAGTAAGTCTGTTTCTGGGGTGAATAATAGTTTGGTTAATGAGTGCAGGTCCCTGATGTTGAATATTAATATGAACATAGCTAGACTTATGACCCATGTTCAACAGATAGAAGAGAAAAAGATTAAGATAAGAGAGAGGCAGAATAAGAGAGCAAAGGCAGGTAGTTTCAACTTTGCTCAGCCTAAATCAAAAGGAGGGAATCGTTCATAATTCCATCCTAAGTCATCCATTCTATCTCCTTCTTCATCTAGTGCTCCAGTGCCAAAATTCAGAGACGGCAATAGAGATAGGGCGCCAGGCTCTAAGTCTTAGGGTAGTGTCATCAATGTCTGAACTAAGCCCTTTTGTCAGACTTGTGGTAAGAACCACAAGCATACTTGCAGAGCTGGAAGTGATGTCTATTTCGGATGTGGCAAGCAGGCCACGCAGTCAGAGATTGTCCCCAGTCAGGTTATAAGGGTCAGAAAAACGTTCCTCAGCCTAGTTCGATCGCCCAAATTAGCAGAGTGCCACTTCCAGTACTACTAGTGCGCAACGCCTAAATAGACTTTATGCTCTTCAGTCCCAGCAAGATCAGGAAAATTCTCCTGATATAGTTACTGGTACGTTATAGATCTTTCACTTGCATGTTTATGCTTTGCTAGATCCAAGATCTTCCTTGTCTTTTGTTACTCCTTATATAGCAGTTGATTTCAGAGTCAGTCCCGAAATTATAGCAAAGCCCTTCTCAGTATCTACCCCAGTGGATAAAATCATCATAGCTCGACGGGTATACAGGAATTGCCCTGTTATGATATTTCAAAAAGTCACCTCAGCAGACTTAGTCAAATTAGAGATGACTAATTTTGATGTTATTCACGGCATAGATTGTCTTCATTCCTGCTATGCCACAGTCGACTGTAGAAACAGAATAGTCCAGTTCCAATTTCCGAATGAACCTATCCTAGAGTAGAGGGGTAGTACTTCATCTTTTAGAGATCAGCTTATTTCCTACCTTCGAACACAGAAAATGATATCTAAGGGATGTGTCAATCATCTTGTTCATGTTAAGGATTCTAGTTTCGAGATGCCCAGTCTTGAATCAATCCCAGTCGTGAGTGAACATTCAGATGTCTTTCCCGAAGATCTTCCAGGAATTCCTCCCGAAAAGGAAATAGACTTTGGCATTGATCTTCTTCTAGATACTCAGCCTATATCTATTCCGCCATAAAGAATGGCACCAACAAAACTCAAAGAAATTAAAGAGCAGTTGAAGGATCTCTTAGATAAGGGATTTATCAGACCCAGTGTGCCCCCGTAGGGTGTACCATTCTAATTCGTGCGCAAGAAAGACGGTTCTCTCAGAATGTGTATTGATTACCGTCAGCTCAATAAAGTCATGGTCAAGAACAAGTATCTGCTTACCCGAATTGATGACTTGTTTGACCAACTTTAGGGTACCAGCTATTTCTCTAAGATAGACCTCAGATCAGGCTATCATCAGCTCAGAGTTAGGGAATGTGACGTTCCGAAATTAGCTTTCCAAACTTGGTATGGTCACTTTAAATTTCTAGTCATGTCATTTGGTCTTACCAATGCCCCTGAAGCTTTCATGGACTTGATAAACCGTGTGTTCAAGCTGTACTTGGACTTGTTCATAATAGCCTTTATCGATGACATCCTTGTATATTCCCACAGTGAGCATGATCATGCAGACTATCTCAGAATCGTACTTCAGCCTCTCAGAGATTATTAGCTATTCACAAAATATAGTAAGTGCAAATTTTGGATAAGGTAAGTAGAATTACATGGTCATATCATTTTTGGTGATGGCATTAGAGTAGATTCTCAAAAGACCGAAGCAGTAAGAAACTAGCCCAGACCTATCTCTCCATCATATATCAGGAGTTTCTTGGGTTTGGATGGCTATTATAGATGGTTATTTAAGGGATTTTATTCTATTACATCCCATATATCTAGATTGACTCAGAAGAAAGCCAAGTTTTAGTGGTCAGATCCTTGCGAGAAGAGTTTTCAGGAGTTGAAAACTCGACTCACCTCAGCTCTAATTTTGGCTCTTCCAGATGGTTCAGATTGTTTCGTAGTGTATTGTGATGCATCCAGACAAGGTTTGAGTTGTGTCCTTATGCAGCATAGTAAGTTCATAGCCTACGCCTCCAGACAACTTAAACCCCATGAGAAGAACTATCCTACTCATGATATTGAGTTAACAGCTGTAGTATTTGCCTTAAAGATTTAGAGGCATTATCTATACGGATTTCATGTAGATGTGTTTACAGATCATAAGATCCTTTAGTATGTCTTTTCTCAGAAAGATCTCAACCTTCATCAGAGAAGGTGGTTAGAGCTCTTGAATGATTATGACATGAGTGTCCTTTATCATCCGGGCAAGGCCAACGTAGTGACTGACGCTCTCAGCAGACTGTCTATGGTAGTATTGCTCATGTTGAGGACAGTAAGAACAAGTTAGCTCAAGAGGTCCATTAGTTTTCCAGACTAGGTGTTCGCTTAGTCGATATAGGGGAGGGTGATATATGGGTTCAGAGTAGTTCAAAATCATCTCTAGTTTCTGAGGTAAAAGAAAAGTAAGATAAAGATCCCAGTCTAGTCAAGTTAAAAGAATTAGTCAAGGATCAGAAGGTTGAGGTTTTCATCTAATGAGGAGATGGTGTATTACGTTGTCAGGGTCGTCTGTGTGTTCCAGGTGTAGATGACTTGAGGCAGCAAATTCTTGCAGAAGCGCATGGTGCACGCTACTCTATTCATCTAGGGGCCATAAAGATATACCTCGACTTACAGGAGATCTATTGGTGGAGTGGAATGAAGAGATATGTGGCAGAGTTTATGGCTAAGTACTCTACATGTCAGCAGGTTAAGATAGAGCATCAGAAGCTTAGTGGGTCCATGCAGGGGTTTAATATTCTTACTTGAAAGTGGGAAGAAGTGAACATGAACTTTGTGATGGATTTGCCTAGTACTCATCATCGGCATGATTTAGTTTGGGTCATTGTAGACGGAATAACCATATCAGCTCTTTTTCTTCCAGTCCATACCTCTTATTCAGTCAAGGATTACTCTAAACTCTACATCAGAGAGTTGATCATATTGCACGTTGTTCCATTATCTATTATCTCAAACAGAGGTATCCAGTTCACCTCTCATTTCTAGAAAACGTTCCAAAAGAGTCTTAGTACCCAAGTTCATCTCAGTACAGCCTTTCATCCTCAGACAGATGGTTAAGTAGAAAGGACCATTCAGACATTAGAAGATATGTTATGAGCATGTGTAATTAATTTCAAGGGTAGTTGGGATGACCATTTGCCTTTGATTGAGTTTGCATACAACAACAACTATCATTCCAATATTAAGATGGCTCCACTCTAAGCTCTTTATGGTAGGAGGTGCAGATCTTCAGTCGGTTGGTTCGAAGTAGTGAGGCCTTAGTTATAGGGCCTGACTTAGTATTTGAAGCCTTAGAAAAAGTCTAATTGTCAGAAAAAGACTTCGGGCTACTCAAAGTCGATAGAATTCTTATGCAGATGTGCGCAGAAAAGATCTTGAGTTCGATATTAGTGACTATGTTTATCTAAAGATCTCTCCCATGAAGGGAGTGAAAGATTTGGCAAGAATGGAAAGCTCTGTCCCCGATATGACGATCCCTTCAAAATTCTCAGCCGCTTCGGCAAAGTAGCTTATGAGCTCGAATTGCCTTCAGATTTAGCATCAGTTCATCCAGTTTTCCATGTCTCTTTGCTCAAAAAGTGCATAGGTGGCCCAGCGGTTCTAGTCCCTATTCAGAGAATAGATGTTCAGAACAACCTCTCTTTCGAAGAGATTCTGGTCAAAATTCTTGACTATTAGACTCGCAGACTAAGGAACAAAAAAGTCCCTCTAGTCAAAGTCCTTTGGTGGAATTAGTCCATTGAGGGAGCTACTTGGGAAGCTGAAGTAGACATGCTTACCAAGTATCCTCACCTCTACTCCGCTAATTCAGACTCAGTCCAAGGTAACAGCTTTCCTTAAGTCTTTTAGTTTTATGTTCAGATTTTAGTTACAACTTGGTGTCCAGTTCTTGTTCAGAATTCCATTATAAACTTGGTATCAATTACTATTGCATAGCCAGTCATGCATTCATGTATCAGTTCAGTCATGTATTCATGCATCAGATATGCATGTTCAGTTTGATGAGAAACTCATTTTATTATAAATTCAGTCATGTGGTCATAAATTTGTTATTCATGCATCAGATATGCATATTCAGCATAATAGATTCAGCTTATCAGTTATATAAGTCAAGAAATCATGTTTCAATTGTTCATGTTCAACATGTACTTTAGTCTATTATTTCTCCTATTTCCAACAGTTTCATTCGAGGACGAATATTCCCAAGGTGGAGATATTGTAATACTCCGTAATTCTACCGAGCTTAAATTCATCTCGAAGATGGCAAATACATACTTTAAATATGAATACACTTTAATATATATGAAATTTTCAATATTCTTATTTTTTGTTATGTGGAAAATCGAATAAGCTTTCCATCGATGCCAAATTCGCCTGAATCTGATAAACGGGTAAGAAGTTATAGCGATTTAAACTTTTAGTAGTAAAACACCATCATTTTAGCCAGTGGCACGTCGCGCCATAAGCCAATATGACGTTTTTCAGTTTCCAGTAAGACTCTGCGATTACACCGCATCGTTGAGGGCTCCTACATCCCAATTATCCTTTTTTCAGTAAACCTCCGCATCGCGCCAAACTTCCAGGTCGTAAACAAAGTGGCAATGTAATAACTTTGCATCACTCCATCTCCTAATTTCCCAGTTGTCAAATTCCAGAGACACGGCGTGATAGCGATGCGTCACGCCAGCCCGCCAAATTATCAAGGGATAAATTGGTCTTTTTCCAAGGTTTTAACACGTCCAGGTGCGGGATTCAAAACCTAAAAAAATTTCAAATCATTATTTACTCACTTTTTCCCCAAATCAAGAACATTCTCTCCCAAGAAACAAAACCCTAGCTTTCAACAAATAAAAGTCAATTCCTAAAATCTCTCTATGAACTTCAAGAAACTTACAATCAAGGTATGTCAAGTGTTGATTCATGGGTCACTTTCAACCATGAAGCTCAAGAATCTCTTTTTCAAATTTCAAGTATATGGATTTTTATGAATCCCATGTTGGGTTTGCTTTTGTTCGTGTTGATAATGACCAATTAAATTCTAATCCATGTTTGGTGATAAATTTTATGTGGAATTAGTTATTATAAGAGTAGATTTATGCGAACCCATGATTAAACCCTTGAATTGTGAAATTATAATTGAATCATGATGTTTACTTGTTGTGCAATGTTGTCTACATATACTATGTTCATTATGTGCTTGATGAGTTGCCTACGTGAACTAATAAGAGAAGAAACCATGCCATGACTAGTTTATGTGCAAGTGTTTGATAAATTGTCCATGAGAATGGATTAATGCCATGATATAGTATGCAATTATGTATTCCCCATTCATGTACAAGTGATACACCCCAAGTGTTCGTTGAAATTTCTTAATGAATGAATCGTGAGTATATAGCCATTGTTGGGTTTTTAGGCTTATGTCATGATTTATATATTATGCTATCGAGTCCTGAGGGAATATAATACCCAAAATTTAGTTGTGTTCCTCAAGCCAGTGTCATATTTTCATGATATCCTCAGTCAAGCCATGTTCAGTAGAATTCAGTCAGTCATGTGACTCAGAAAAACTCAGTAAACTCAGTAATTCCAAAAATCTCAGAAAGCTCAGTACTTCAATAATCTCAGTAGTATTCTATCATTCAATGGAACTCAATGAACTCAGTCCAGTTCAGTTCAATTAACATGCTCAGTGTCTATTCAGATGGGAGTAGAATTTAGCACCAAGTGAACCTAAGGGTGAGGAAACACACTGACAGTTGAGGGTGTGATCCTTAGAAGCAATCCTTGCATTCTAGAACTATGTAGCCAGCATAGGTTGAGACATCAACACTAACAGATGAGGGTTGATGAGTTGGATAAACACTGTCAGAAGATGGTCTTACCATTTTTTTTGCAATAGTGTCAAATGAGGGTCACCCACAGCTTGTCTTTACTAGTGGAACGGTATTGAAACCCTTCCAATTGGGGTTACAAATTGGACCCCAACCTAGCTATATTACTTTATTTGGGACATTTCAGTTAGATGACTACTTCCCACAGTTATAGTTTTAGACTCAGTCTCAGTAATAAAACTCAGATAGTTCTTTAGATTTTTAGGACTGTCAGATACAGTTAACTCAAAATAGTACAAAACTCTGTTAGTTCCATCAGAACCTAGACTGCCAGATACAGTCATTCAATATCATTTATATTAATTATCAGTGACTCATAGTATCATTAATCAGACTCAGTAGTCAGTACCATCACGAATTCAGTCATAGTTACTTTTTCATGCATGTATTTTCATGTTCATGTTATTCAGTCATTTAGCATTACTTATGAATTTGAACCCTTTGCATTCATCCTACCTCACTTGCATACCAGTACATTCAAACTTACTGACACATTTATGCTATGGTGTTTTATACCATAGGTTCAGAAGCACGAGCTCCAGAGAATCAGTAGCATTCTAGTTTCAGTAGTCAGAGTTAGCAATGAGTCCTCATCCTTCGAGGAAATGATCATTACTTTATTTCTTCATTACTTAGTTTATTTCAGTAGTTGGAGTTAGTTGGGGACATGTCCTACAACTCCTTATTCAGACAGTTTAGAGGCTTTCAGACTACAGTATTTTCAGACTAGATATTTTTAGACATTATTTTAGTTTTGGTATTGTCGTACCACATTATTCAGATATGGTTTTATCAGATGTTTATCAGTTTTGAACCTTATGGCATGTTTCAGCCTACTATTTCCTTATTTATACAGTATATTATGCAGTATTCAGGTATAATATATCAATCATGGGTTAGCTTGTGGTCCTTTGGGGTCATGAGCACCGTGTAGCATTTCGGGTACCAGATTTAGGGCGTTACAACTTGGTATCAGAGCCTAAGGTTCAATATATTCCTAGGAAGTATGAAAGCCGTATCTAGTAGAGTCTTGTACATAGGTGTATAGCATGCCACATTTATGCGCAGGAGGCTATGAGATGTTTTAGGAATAGTTTTCCTTCTTTCAGTATTCATGTCGTGCTAGTAAGTGCGAGCTCAAATTTAACTCTCAATTTAATTTGTTTCTCCCTTTCTTCTACAGAACATGCCTCCCAAAAGAAGAAACGGAAATCAGTCTGCCCCTCAGCCCGTCCAAGCAGATCCTTTGGACGAACACGTTTCTCATGTAGAGTTCTAAGCTTCATTCACCACTCTTGCTAATTCAGTTGCTTCTCAGAATGAACGACCAAATGTCATTCCGGCCATTCCAGTGGCCAATTCAGCTACTGCCAGGATTCGGGACTTCACTCGAATAAATCTTCCATCCTTTTTCAGGGCAGAGTCAAAAGAGGATCCCAGGAGTTCCTAGACTAGATTTAGAAGGTCAAGAATATCATGGGGGTTAGTTATAGTGAGAGTGTTGGGCTAGCTGCATATCATTTGTAGGATTTAGCTCATACTTTGTTCAAACAGTGGAAGTCAAAGAAGTCAGTTGATGTAGGGCTTATTGAGTGGGAGGAGTTTGTCACTGCATTCTTAGATATATTATTTCCCCAAGAGCTGAGGGAAGCTAAGGTGTTAAAATTTATCAACCTCTGGTAGGGCAACATGACGGTAAAAGAGTATTCTCTTAAGTTTACTTAATTATCCAGATATGCTCCTCATGTGGTTGTAGATAGCAGGGCCAAGATGAGTAAGTTTGTTTCTGGGTTAAATGATAGTATGGTCAATGAGTGCAGGTCCATGATGTTAAACAGTGATATGAACATAGCCAGGCTTATGACTCATGCTCAATAGATAGAAGGGCAAAAGATTAAGATAAGAGAGAAGCAGAATAAGAGAGTAAGGACAGGTAGATTCAACTTTGCTCAGCCTAAATCAAAAGGAGGGAATCATTCTCAATTCTATCCTAAGTCATCCGTTCTAACTCCTTCTTCAGCTAGTGCTCCAGTGCCAAAATTCATAGATGGCAATAGAGATAAGGCGCCAGGATCTAAGTCTCAAGGCAGTGTCAGTAATGTCCAAACTAATCCCCTTTGTCAGACTTGTGGTAAGAACCACAAGGGTACTTGCAGAGCTAGCAGTGATGTCTATTTTGGAGGTGGCAAGCCAGGACACACAGTCAGAGATTGTCCTCAGTCCGGGTATCAGGGTCAGCAGAACCGTTCCTCAGCCCAGTTCGATCGCCCAAATTAGCAGGGTGCCACTTCCAGTGCTACTAGTGGGAAACCCCCAAACAGACTTTATGCTCTTCAGTTTTGGCAAGATTAAGAAAATTATCCTAATGTAGTTATTGGTATGTTACAGATCTTTCACTTGCATATTTACGCTTTGCTAGATCCAGGAGTTTCCTTATCTTTTGTTACTCCTTTATAGTAGTTGATTTTAGAGTTAGTCCCAAAATTATAGCAGAGCCCTTCTTATTATTTACCCCAGTGGGTAAAACCATCATAGCCCGATGGGTATATAGGAACTTCTTGGTTATGATATTTCAGAAAGTCACCTCAGTAGAATTAGTCAAATTAGAGATGACTGATTTGGATGTCATTCTTGGTATGGATTGGCTTTATTCCTGCTATACCACAGTCGACTGTAGAAACAGAATAGTCCAGTTCCAATTTCCAAATAAACCTATCCTAGAGTGGAGGGGTAGTACTTCATCTTTCAGAGATCAGCTTATTTCCTGCCTTCGGGCATAAAAAATGATATCTAAGGGATGTGTCTATCATCTTATTCATGTTAAGGATTCTAGTTCTGAGACTCCCAGCCTTTAATCAATCTTAGTTGTGAGTGAATATTCAGATGTCTTTCCTGAAGATCTTCTAGAAATTCCTCCCGAAAGGGAAATAGACTTCGACATTGATCTTATTCCAATTATTCAGCCTATATCTATTCTGCCATAAAGAATAGCACCAACAGAACTCAAAGAATTAAATTCATCAGACCCAGTGTGTCCCCATAAGACGTACCAGTCTAATTCATGCACAATAAAGATTGTTCTCTCAAAATGTGCATTGATTATTGTCAGCTAAATAAAGTCATGGTCAAGAACAAGTATCCGGTTCCCTGAATTTACGATTTATTTGACCAACTTCAGGGTGCCACCTATTTCTCTAAGATAGACCTCAGATCAGGTTATCATCAGCTCAGAGTCAGGGAATGTGACATTCCAAAAATAGATTTTCGAACTCGGTATGGTCACTTTGAATTCCTAGTCATGTCCTTTAGTCTTACCAATGACCCTGCAGCTTTCATGGACTTGATGAACCGTGTGTTCATGCAGTACTTGGATTTTTTCATCATAGTCTTTATCGATGACATCCTTGTCTATTCTTACAGTGAGCATGATCACACAGACTATCTCAGAATGGTACATCTGACTCTCATAGATCATTAGCTATTCACCAAATTCACCAAATTTTGGCTAAGGTCAGTAGCATTCCTTGGTCATATCATTTCAAGTGATGGCATTAGAGTAGATCCTCAAAAGATTGAAGCAGTAAGAAACTAGCCCAGACCTATCTCTCCATCAGATATCAAGAGTTTCTTGGTTTTCGCTGGCTATTACAGATGTTTTGTTAAGGTATTTTCTTTTATTCATCCCATATCTCCAGATTGACTCAAAAGAAAGTCAAGTTTTAGTGGTCAAATCCTTGCAAGAAGAGTTTTTAGGAGTTGAAGACTTATCTCACCTCAGCTCCAGTTTTGGCTCTTCCAAATGCTTTAGATGGTTTCGTAATGTATTGTGATACATCCAGAGTAGGTTTGGGTTGTGTCCTTATGCAGCATGGTAAGGTCATATCCTACACCTCCAGATAGCTTAAACTCCATGAAAAGAATTATCCTACTCATGATCTTGAGTTAGCAGCTGTAGTATTTTCCTTAAAGATTTGGAGGCATTATCTATATGGAGTTAATATAGATGTGTTCACAGGTAATAAGAGCCTTCTGTATGTCTTTCTCAGAAAGATCTCAATCTTTGTCAGAGAAGATGGTTAGAGCTCTTGAAAGATTATGAAATGAGTATCCTTTATCATCTGGGAAAGGCCAACGTAGTGGCCGACTCTCTTAGTAGACTGTCTATGGGTATGTTGCTAATGTTGAGGAAAAAAAGAAAAAGTTATCTCAGGAAGTTCATCAGCTTACCAGACTAGGTGTTCACTTAGTCGATATAAGGTAGGGTGATACATGGGTTCAGAGTAGTTCAAAATCATCTCTAGTTTCCTAGGCAAAAGAAAAGCAAGATAGATATCCCAGTCTAGTCAAGTTGAAACAGTCAGTCAAGGATCA
This sequence comes from Capsicum annuum, assembly GCF_002878395.1. Taxonomy (NCBI): domain Eukaryota; kingdom Viridiplantae; phylum Streptophyta; class Magnoliopsida; order Solanales; family Solanaceae; genus Capsicum; species Capsicum annuum. The sequence continues at coordinate 3,856,823 of NW_025820303.1, forward strand.
GAAGTTTGAGGTTTTCTCCCAAGGAGAAGATGGTGTATTGCGTTGTTACGGTCGTCTGTGTGTTCCATGTGTAGATGACTTGAGGCAGTGAATTCTTACAAAAGCGCATGGTGCGCGCTACTCAATTCATCCAGGGGCCACAAAGATATACCGCGACTTGCGGGAGATCTATTGGTGGAGTGGGATGAAAAGAGATATGGCAGTGTTTGTGGCTAAGTTCTCTACATATCAACAGGTTAAGATAGAGCAATAAAATCCTAGTGGGTCCATACAAGAGTTCAATATTCCTACTTGGAAGTGGGAAGAAGTGAACATGAACTTTATGATGGGTTTGCCTCATACTCGTCATTAGCATGATTCAGTTTGGGTCATTGAAGACAGAATGACCAAATCAGCTCTTTTCCTTCAAGTTCATACCTCTTAATTAGCTGAGGATTACGCCAAATTCTACATCAGATAGTTGGTCAGATTGCACGGTGTTCCGTTATCTATTATCTTAGACGAAGGTACCTAGTTTACCTCTCATTTCTAGAGAGTTTTCCAAAAGGGTCTTGGTACCCAAATTCATCTCAGTACAGCCTTCCATCTTCAGATAGATGGTCAAGAAGAAATGACCATTCATAATTTAGAAGATATGTTGCGAGCGTGTGCAATTGATTTCAAGGGTAGTTGGGATGACCACTTGCCTCTGATTAAGTTTGTATACAACAACAACTATCATTCCAGTATTAAGATGGCTCCATTCAAATCTCTTTATGGTAGGCGGTGCAGATCTCCAGTCGGTTGGTTCGAAGTTAGTGAAGCCTCAGTTATATAGCATTCGATGCCTTAGAAAAAGTCCAGTTGATCAGAGAAAGACTTCGAGCTGCTTAGAGTCGACAGAAGTCTTATGCAGATGTATGCAAAAAAGATTTTGTGTTCATGATTGGTGACTATTTTTATCTAAAGATCTCTCCCATGAAGGGAGTGAAGAGATTTGGCAAGAAGGGAAATCTCAGTCCCCGATATGTCGGTCCCATCAAAATTCTCAGTTTCTTCGGTAAACTAGCTTATGAGCTCGAAATGCCTTCAAATTTATCCTCAGTTCATCAAGTTTTCCATGTTTCTTTGCTCAAGAAGTGCATAGGTGACCCATCAGTTGTAGTACCTATTCAGAGCATAGATGTTCAGAATAACCTCTTTTTTGAAGATATTCCTATCAAAATTCTTGACTATCAAACTCGCAGATTAAGGAACAAAGGAGTCCCTCTAGTCAAAGTCCTTTGGCGAAATTAGTCCGTTGAGGGAGCTTCTTGGAAAGAAGAAGCAGACATGCATACTAAGTATCCTCACCTCTTCTCCACTAATTCAGAATCAGTCCAAGGTAACAGCTTTCCATAAGTCTTTTAGTTTCATTTTCAGATTTCAGTTACAACTTGGTGTCCAGTTCATGTTCAGAATTCCATTATAAACTTGGTATCAATTACCATTGCATAGTCAGTCATGCATTCATGTATCAGTTTAGTCATGTATTCATGCATCAGATATGCATGTTCAGTTTGATGAGAAACTCATCTTATCAGTAATTCAGTCATGCTGTCATAAATCTGTTATTCATGCATCAGATATGCATATTCAGCATAATACATTCATCTTGTCAGTTATATCAGTCATGAAATCATGTTTCAATTGTTCATGTTCAGCATGTACTTCTGTCTATTATTTCTCCTATCTCAGTCAGTTTCATTCGAGGACGAATGTTCCCAAGGGAGAGATATTGTAAAACCCCATACTTCTACCTAGCTTAAATTTGTCTCAAAGATGGAAAATACATGCTTTAAATATGACTACACTTTAATATATGTGTAATTTTCAAGATTTTTACTTTTTGTTGTGTGGGAAATTGAATAAGCTTTCCATCGATGCCAAATTCGCCTAAATCCGATAACCGGGTAAGAAGTTATGGCGATTTAAAGTTTCAGTCGTAAAACACCATCATTTCAGCCAGTGGCACATTGTGCCATAAGCCAAAATGACTTTTGTCAGTTTCCAGTAAAACTCTGTGATTACACCGCATCGTGGAGGGCTCCTAAAGCCCAATTATCCTTTTCCAGTGAAACTCCGTGATGTCTCCGCATCGCCCCAAACTTCCAAGTCACAAACAAAGTGGCAACGCGATAGCTCCGCATCGTGCCATCTCCCAATTTCCCAGTTGTCAAATTCCAGAGACACGGCGTGATAGTGCCGCGTCACGCTATCCTGCCAAATTATCAAGGGATAAATTGATCTTTTCCAGGTTTTAACACGTCCAGGTGCGGGATTTAACCCCTAAAAATATTTCAAATCATTACTTACTCACTTTTTCCCTAAATCAAGAACATTCTCTCCCAAGAAACAAAACCCTAGCTTTCATGAAATCAAAGCTAATTCTGAGAAACTCTCCAAGGACTTCAAAAAACTTACAATCAAGTTATGTCAAGTGTTTATTCATGGGTCCCTTTCACCCATGAAGCTCAAGAATCACTTTTTCAAAGTTCAAGTATATGGATTTTTATGAATCCCATGTTGGGTTTGCTTTTGTTCATGTTGATAATAACCAATTGAATTCTAATCCATGTTTGGTGATAAATTTTATGTGGAATTAGTTATTATATGAGTAAATTCATGCAAACCCATGATTAAACCCTTGAATTGGGAAATTAGAATTGAATCATGATGTTTACTTGTTGTGCAATGTTGTCTAGATATACTATGTTCATTATGTGCTTGATGTATTCCTTATGTGAACTAATAAGAGAAGAAACCATGTCATGATTAGTTTATGTGCAAGTGTTTGATAAATTGTCCATGAGAATGGATTAATGCCACGATATAGTAAGCAATTATGTATTCCCCATTCATGTACAAGTGATACACCCCAAGTGTTCGTTGAAATATCTTAATGAATGAATCGTGAGTATATAGCAATTGTTGGGCTTTTAGGCTTGTGTCATGATTTACATATTATGCTATCGAGTCCCAGGGGTATCTAATACCCGACAATTTAGCTGTGTGCATAGATCCAGTGTCATGTTTTTACGATATCCTCAGTTAAGCCATGTTCAGTGTATTTCAGTCAGTTATGTGACTCGGGAATACTTAATAAACTCAGTAATCCCAGAAATGTCAGAAAGCTCAGTACTTCAGTATTCTCAGTAGTATTCCGTCGGTTAACAGAAATCAATGAACTCAGTCCAGTTCAGTTCAGTTAATCATGTTCAGTGTCTATTCAGATGGGAGTAGGATTTAGCACCGAGTAAACCCAAGGATGAGGACACACACTGACAGTTGAGGGTGTAATCCTTAGAAGCAATCCTTGTATTCCAGAACTATGTAGCCAGCATAGGTTAAGACATCAACACTAACAGATGAGGGTTGATGAGGTGGATAAACACTGTCAGATAAGGTTCCCACTATTCTCTTTTGGTGACACTGTCAGATGAGGGTCATCCACAGCTTCTCTTTACCAGTGGTGCGGTATTGACACCCTTCTAATTGGGGTTATAGATTAGACCCCAACCTAGTTATATTGATTTATTTAGGGTATGTTAGTTAGATGAATGCTTCCCACAGTCATAGTTTTAGACTCAGTCTCAGTAATAAAACTTAGATAGTTCTTCAGAATTTTAGGACTGTCAGATACAGCAACTCAGAATAGTACAAAACTCAGTTAGTTTCATCAAAACCTACACTTTCAGATACAGTCGCTCAATATTAGTTTTATCAGTTATCAGTGACTCATGTTATCAATAATTAGACTCAGTAGTTAGTACCATCACGAATTTAGTCACAGTCACTTATTCATGCATGTATTTTTACGTTCATATTATTCAATCAGTTAGCATTGTTCATAATTTGAAATCTTTTCATTTATCCTACCTTACTTGCATACTAGTACATTCAAACGTACTGATATATTTGCGCTATGGTGTTTTATACCATAGGTTCAGAAGCACGAGCTCTAGAGCATCAGTAGCATTCTAGTTTTAGGAGTCAGAGTTAGCAATGAGTCCTCATACTTCGAGGACATGATCATTACTTTATTTCTTCATTACTTAGTTTATTTCAGTAGTTGAAGTTAGTTGGGGACATGTCCCATCAACTCCTTATTTAGAAAGTTTAGAGGCTTTCAGACTACAGCATTTTCTGACTAGATGTTTTCAGACATTGTTTTAGTTTTGGTATTATCATACCACATTATTAAGAAATGGTTTTATCAGATGTTTATTAGTTTTGAACCTTATGGCATGTTTCAGGCTATGATTTTTGCATTTATACAGTATATTAATGGGGGGTGCGGACCTATGCGGGTAACTGTTTTATGAAATAGATTTATTATATGTATGATGAATCTATTTTTCTTTGTACGTGTATATCTCTTAAATTTTGTTTCAATATCTTTTAATGATTTATTCTTTTCGTAAGATGTATTCATTAATTTGTATGATTTATTATTTTATCCTATAGTAATTGTAGAATTACAGATTTCTGTATAATAATTTATCCTAATTGTACTGTAATGTATATCTAATTCTAGATTTTCAATGTCATTTATTATCTTATGTTGCTCTTCTCGTAGTGAGTTTTTTAAATTATATAAACTATCACATGTACTTTTTTCTAAATTTTTTAAGGTTTCTTCTATCCATATTAATTTTTTTTTTAGGTTTTCCATTATTTTTCTAATTCGGTTTTTATAACTAATTTCATTATTTAGATTATCTTGATTTTCTATAGTTTTTCGAATATATTCTAACATCTCTTAGTTTGAATAATATCCTTCTGGGTAATTATCTAGGTATAACTGTTCTATCCAATTTATGGTTTCAATTTCATAGTCTAATACTTTTTCTAATATTATTCTCTTAATATCTATAATTTCTATATCTCTAAGTATATATAAGATTAAGACTTTAAGATGATCTATTTTGTTTATTGATTAAATATTATTATAATATTTTGTACTTGTTTGTTTCAGCCTTAGTAGTTCTTGCATATTTTTATCAAGAAATTCTATATATTTTATCTCTTTAGTTTCCATGTATTTGTCTAAATTTAGTTTCATCCGTTTTTCTATTAACTGTATGTTGATCATGTCTTTTTTTAAAAATTCTATGTAATTTATCATGGTAAGTATTTGTAAGAGTAGTTAGGCAGATATGGTATATAATTTACTCTAGTCATATAATATTTACCAAATGCTTTTTCTAATATGATTTTTCTTATATCTACTACTTTTATATCTTTAAGTGCATATAAAATAAGTATTTTAAATTTATCTACCATCACATCAGATAAATAATTATTCATTTTCATAAAATTGCTATTTTCAAAATATTTCCTCAATCATATACATAACAAAATATAGTCATCTTAGATTACTATATACTAGATTATTTTTAAATAACATGTTCTTCGGTCACTATTAGCATGGTAATTTGGATACTTTTTTCCTTAAACAGCACCTCTACTCTGGTTACTCCCCGCCACGGCTTCTTGCCTCATTGGTTTTACCTTTAGGATGGCATAGTTCTTAGGGATTTTTCTCCGTTTCCACTTTGCTAATAAACTTCTTAAC
>NW_025820303.1:3865418-3868547 GCF_002878395.1 Capsicum annuum
TACCTTTTTCGTGCAGCAATCAATTGTGGCATAACAAGACGCCAACCAGTCCATACCCATTATAACATCAAAATCTACCATTTCTAACTCCACGAGATCAGCCATCGTATCACGACCATAAACAGTTACTATGCAGTTTCGGTAAACCCTTCTAGCTATGATAGATTCCCCAACCGGTGTGGATACTTCAAATGGCTTAACTAACAGTTCGGGTATTCTTTCAAACTTTCCAGCAACCAATGAAGTAACATAAGATAATGTAAAACAAGGATCAATTAAGGCATATACATCGAATAAAAAGATAGACAACGTACCCGTAACCACATCTGGGGAAGCCTCTAAATTCTGTCGATCCACTAGAGCATACGTATGATTTTGAGATCCGCTAGAACTCGTGGCTCCTCTATCACCTCTAACATGATCCATTGGTTGTGCACCCCTTCCTGAATAAGGCATCAATGATGATGATGCAACAAATAACCCCGTAGGTCGTGCCATACCCCCTATGCCCCTTCATAGGCATTCTCTCATCATATGCTCCGACATACCACACCAAAATCAAACATTGGTCCCCATCCGACATGCGCCCAAATGATACCTTCCACATTTATTGCATGGCTCTCGAGGAGGTCTCGATTGACTCATATTCCCTTGCCTTTAGTACCCCCACTGTCCGCGAACTCTGACTCTCACTTCTGTGCCCAAATTGATTTCTTCTGGACCCTTGGAACTGTGGTGGGGCACTGGCTGCAGAATAAGAAGATAATGGCCTAGGTTTTCTAGCAGAAAACTATAGTCTGAACCCTCCTTGGGATGACATAAACTACCCTGTAAATCTGGCCTTCTTAGAATATCCTCTTTCTAATTCCTGTGTTCTTCTCCTCTGCCTCTGATCTTCCATTTTTTGTGCAAAATCTTGGATCCTCGCTATGTCCATATCTTTATTCAAAGCGGCAATAGTACAATCTCTAACCAGATATGGATCCAGCCTATCTACATATTGATGGACTCTGTCATCCATAGTAGCTACAACATTAGGAGCATATCTCGACAAGGAATTAAATCGGAGACTCTACTCTCTCACGCTCATATTTCCCTGACGAAGATTTAAAAACTGATCCGCACAAGCCTGAAGAATCTCAAATGGAAGATAATGATCAAGAAATGCCTCTTTGAACTCTTTCCAAGTAGCTGGGGGTGCATCAATACCACTAGATCATTTCCAGTCCTCATACCAATATATAGCCTCCCCTTTGAATCTATACGTCGCTAACTCCACTGTCTCTCTACCCATTACATGCATAACATCTAAGGCCCTTTGAATTTGATCAATAAAGTCATGTGGGTCCTCGTTAAGATCTGATCCAGTAAAAGTAGGAGGATCCATCTTAAGAAAATCTTGTGTTCGAAGGCTAGCCGCCCTATCTGTACCACTAGGTTCCGTGGTAGGAATGGCTTGACCTTGAGCTTGCCCAGCAACTATACGAGTCAAAAGTTGCACTGCATTTCTAAGATCTTGATCAGCAGCATTAATAGGTGGCTCTGGGGTTATAGTTCTCCTCCTCCTTATTTCTTCCGGAGTGGAAGAAGCTTCTGATGTATGCTCATCTGGAGCCTCACTTTGATTAGCTGGTATAGTGGGTGACTTACTAGTCCCCTCTCCGACAGCCACATCTACTTGTTTACCGGTATTCTTACTTCTGGTAACCGACATCATTACTATAATAAGAGAAACAAACGGATTCAGTGGTCAACTATGACTTCATATACAATATAGGCTCTATCGCACGATCTAATACATGAAGAAAAAGAAATAATTCCTAAATATCCATAGCCTCCTGTTTATAGATGCGGGGCACGACACACCGATAAACAAGACTCTACATAGACACATCTTTGTAGACTCACTAGGATGAACTTCTCTGATACCACTATTTTCACACCTCAAATCCTATTAGGGAGGACTGGCACCCGTAACTGAAGAGGCCTGGGAGAACCAGCTCATAACCTTATACTTCCCATGCATATCTCTATGACAACCCGAAATTCGGACAGCATCATGTCACATATAAAAGGAAATAATCACCTGTATAACCTTGATCACATATATATATGTATATACAATACTTGGCCGTTAGAGACATCAAGTCTATTAAAAAAACACCACCTTGACTGTACATTAGGTCTACAAAGCCTCTAGACAATACACATAGTTTAACTAAGGTCGGGACACACCCCGCCATATAACTAACTTCTATATAATACCAAAAGTGACTGGATATGACACGAAAAGCCTCAAAGCAAACTGGAACTCACCAAAAGCAGCTGGATATCCTGGCTCCTACTTGTGCGGTGTATGAGCTGAGGTACCTGTGATTGCAGCATGAAATGCAGGTCCCCCATGGGGGACGTCAGTACGAAATATGTACTGAGTATGTAAAGTTGTAGATAATCACATATGATATAGGAGCTCAATAGAAATCAGAAACAAGTGAATAAATCGTAATAGGAGTGGACCACACTTACTAGAACTTGTGACAACCTGTACATTGTATTTATTAAATCACTTTACCTTCGTTCTTATCATCTTTGTAATCATTACTGTACTGTACTATGATCATTAGGCTACCTCCAGTACAAATCAACTGGGATCGACCCATGATAGGCTTATGCCCCTGGGATACCACCCATAAACACATAAATAGGGATCAACCCATGATAGGCTTATGCCCCTGGGATACCACCCATAAACACATAAATAGGGATCAACCCATGATAGGCTTATTCCCCTGGTATACTACTCGATAAGAGAGAACTTTCATCACTTAGTTCAATTAATCATTGAGATTGTTATTTCGGTCGCCACCGTATTTTTGATACTTTGAAACAATGATACATCAATAAGAGACATATAAATAGACCATCAATGCAATAACAATGAAGTAAGAACTCATTGGCACATCAATGAAGTGTTTTGGAGTCATCAATGCCATAACAATGAAGTAGGAACCTATTGGTATATCAATGAAACGTTTTGGAGTCATTAATAGCACATAGATCTTGTTTGAGTAACCGGATACCTTATGACATTCATTAGTGCAATAAACATGTAAGATTTGGAAAACAAGT
>NW_025820303.1:3868647-3907145 GCF_002878395.1 Capsicum annuum
ACAATGAAGTAAGAACTCATTGGCACATCAATGAAGTGTTTTGGAGTCATCAATGCCATAACAATGAAGTAGGAACCTATTGGTATATCAATGAAACGTTTTGGAGTCATTAATAGCACATAGATCTTGTTTGAGTAACCGGATACCTTATGACATTCATTAGTGCAATAAACATGTAAGATTTGGAAAACAAGTAAGTATTGAAATGTCTTGACATCTTGTAGGGTGGAAACAAGTTCATTGGTAACATAGTACATCATACAAAACCGTTATGGATCACATGTTACTGAATAACTTTGGAAACTTTCTTAATAGAACAATTGTTTACTTTCATGCCAAAGATATGGTATAGAGTATGCTTTACATACCTGACTGTCAACCTTCAATACTAGTCTCAAATGGTCTTTCCATCTTTTCGAATTACTTATCTACAATGAACATATATGGCAATCTAGTATTAGCAACCAAACGTCACAATTCAATTATTTGAATTCACCAAACTAGTGGTTAAGTAGTAAGCCTTAATTACACCATAAAGGGTTTCACTTTAACCCTCTTATACTCCAATTACATTCACATGCCATGCATATTCATACAACATCCTCCAATATCAAGTTTAGATTCATTTATCCTTCCAATCAATCCATTAAACCAAATTGAGCCATAGACATAAATAATCATCAATTCAATAGTATATCACCATATCCACCTTCCATAACTCAATTAACATATACACCTTCCATAACTCAATTACCATATCCACCTTCTACAATTCAATACAACCAAACCATGCAAAATAGTCCATAACCCTATTTCCATCGCCTTTCAATAACAACCAATACATATAATCCTCTATTACACATATACATATGGAAAAGAACAAAGGCAAACAATATTCATACCTTAGAATTCACCTCTTGATTATGAAATCCTGTTTGCACAAATAATAGGTGCCGTTCGAAGCTCTCGAGATGACAAACGCAATTATCAGATTACTTTGGAATTTCTACGGTTGAATCAAAGTAATTTAAAGGTCAAATTTGGCTAGGGTTTGTTCTTCCTCAATGATTGATGATGAAAATGAGTTTTTGAACTCATATACATGTATATATACACATATTCCTGTCCATAATATAATAGGAAATGACCAAAATGCCTTTAAAATTTAAATAATGTCAAATCTGTCCTTTGGTGGACTGTTTTGATAAGCTAAAGTAGATCAACCATAACTCTTTGCTCCGATATTGGATTTGGGTGAAATTGGTATCGTTTGAAGGATAATTCAAAGGGCTTTTATTTCATATAAAGTAGGCCACCCAGTTTGTCCTGTACAAAGAGTTATGGTCGTTTGAAGTTGACCCTAAAAATCTGTTTTGATAGGATGAAGTAAAACGAGTATAACTCCTTACTCAGATGTTGGATTTGGATGAAACTAATTGAATTGGAAAGAAGACTCAAATATTTTTCTTTTCATAGGTTGCAGCTCTCCCAGTTCATTATATTAAGGGAGTTATGATCGTTCGAAGTTGACCCAAAAAATCGGCTGGCCTCAGTAGTTTGTGTGCAGGAAATTTTCCTTCACATTTACTATTCCCAAATATCCCGGCCACCATTTTATAGTTTCGAACGTGCTCGATTATATCCGAAACCTATCCGTTTTTGGAAATCTTTATATCGTTGGAAAGCTTATTCAATAACCTTCGCATGGAATCATCGATGGGCAAATTCCGGTATAAATAAAATAAAAAAAATGAATTCCATATAACTAAGACCAATACACGTACTTGAATACGCCAATACACGTACTTGAATACGGGGTATTACAGGTTTGTGCCTTAAAATTTGAGGGATCAAATGAGAAATAAGTTTGATCACCTATAGTAGGGATCCATGACTTTTGTAGAGTCTGAGTTATATTTTCATGCACTATCCATAAATGCCACTACTACTATCTCTATTAAGTCAAAGAGGATTAAGAAGATTGTTAAGGGTGGGAAGGTTAGGAATTACATCCCAAATGGTTTTTTAAGGAGCTTCTGTTCAAATAATTTTTTATCATGCTAATTTGATTTAGTTAATTTATCACAATACTCAAGGTGGTTATAGAGTTAAAAAAATCTGTCGACAAGGCAAGTTTAGTGGACATTCATCTCAACATAGAGAGTTCTCTAAGAGGAGTGTTCATGGTAATCATGGTAGGCCAGTCTAGGTAGCTTTATAGTATTTGAATAATAGGTTTAAGGTTCTCATGGTTTCATCCAGCTAGAGGTCAGAACAAGAAAGTAGGGGCTCTAGTTTTGGTTGATTAGGATAGAAAGGTCGTTCTTATTCTTCTGGGCCTCCTCAGCTTGAGACAGGTAGTAGAGGGTATTACGTATATGAATAGACTAGTCATTTTATGAGAGACTAATCTTGATCTGTGTTCTGTCCTGCCTAGCAGGGTGCTCAGCTTCAACTTTTCCCTACTCATATCTCTACAGCCAAAGTCCATTTATAGAGTGGCAGGTTAGTACCAGAGGTGCTCGAGATGGATCTTTTGGAGCTCATGGTAGTGGATGCAGTGTTGCTTAGTCTGGGAGTAGACGTGGTCAATGATATGATATACTTGGGTTACTTGAGGTAGAATCCTCTGATGTAGTTATCACAAGTATCATCTCAATTCACCATTATTCTGCTTCCGTATTATTTGACCCTGGGTCAGATTCTCCAATATATCTACATATTTTGCTACTAACTTTGATATTGTATATGAGTCACTTACTGTGCCTATTCATGTTTCTACCAACTAGGATATTCTTTAGTGGTGGATCTGATGAACTGTTCTTATGTAGTGCCTTTTGCGGGACGTCAGACCTGGATAGCTTTGATTATCCTAGATATGATTAATTTTTATATTATCTTGGGTATAGATTGACTGGCTTCTTATCATACGATTTTGGATTATTTTGCCAAGACCGTGACATTAGCTACTTTGAGTATGCCAAGGTTGTCATGGAAGGGTACTCCTAGTTCGGGTCTGAAGGGGCTATATCTTTTATAGGTGTTTGTCGTATGATTGAAAAGGGTCTCTTTATTATTTAGCCTATATTCATAATACTAGTGTTATTTCACCGCCTCCTTTGGATTCTATTCGAGTTGTAAGAAAGTTTCAGGACGTTTTTCCCATATATTTTCCTAGTATGACTCTGAATCATGATAGTTACTTTGCTATTGATGTTGAGCTGACACCAAGCCCATTTCTATTTCTCTTTGAAGAATGGCCCCGACTGAGTTGAAGGAATTTAAGGAGTTATTGCTGGATTTTTTGGGTAAAGGTTTCATTAGACCTAGTGTATCTTTATGGGGTACCCCAATTTTGTTTGTGAAGAAGAAGGATAGATCTATGCGTATCTATGTTGCCTATTGGCAATTGAACAAGGAAACCGTCAAGAATAAGTATCCTTTTCCTTGAATTGATGATTTGTTCAACCAACTTTAGGTTGCTTCAGTGTTTCCTAATATTGACTTGAGGTACTATTATCACCGGTTGAGGATTAGAGCTTCAGATGTACTAAAGATTGCTTTTCAGACTTGATATGATCATTATGAGTTTTTGGTCATGTCTTTTAGGTTGATCAATGCCCCAAACTTTCATGGATTTGATGAATCGAGTATTCTGGTTGTATCTTATTTACTTCATAATTATATTTATAGATAACATCATAGTTTATTCCAAGATAAGGGTGACCATATGAGAGACTTGTGGACCGTGCTTCAGAGGTTACGAGATGGGAAATTATATGCCAAGTAATTCAAGTGCAAGTTTTGGTTGGATTCTATTTCTTTCTTGGGTGATGTAGTAATCAAGGATAGTATTATAGTTGATATGGCCAAGATAGTGATGATTCATGATTGGGATACACATACTTCTTCTATCGTGATTCGGAGCTTCATTGGTTTAGCAGGATATCATTGGCATTTTGTAGAGGGTTTCTCTTCTAATGTGGTTTCTTTGACCAAGTTGACTCAAAAAAAAGATAGTTTTTCATTGGTCAGATGCTTGTGAGAAGAGCTTTCAAAAGCTCAAGGAGTGTTGACTTCTGCTTCTATTTTGACCTTGCCCAAGAAGGGCACTGTCTAATGTAGGAGGGTAAGGTGATTGAGTATGCTTCTCGTTAGATCAAGCCTCATTAAAAGAATCACCCTACCCATGACTTGGATTTATCCACAGTGGTGTTTGTGTTGAAATTGTGATGATATTACTTGTATGGGGTCTATGGTGAGATCTTCTCTGAACATTGCAGCATCCAGTATTTCTTCACCCAATGATATCTTAATATGAGACACCATCAATGGCTTGAGTTGCTTAAGGATTTTGATCTCACTGTTCTTTGTTATTCGGGCAAGGCCAATGTGGTTGTGGATTTCTTGAGTCAGAAATCCATGATTCTGTGGAGTTCAGCTCATATTTTGACTCATGAGCAGCATTTGGACTTTGAGGTTTGGTTTTTGGAAAACAAGTTGCTTCAGCTTGATATTTCTTCACTTGGTCATGTTTTCGCATTTATGGAAGCTAGATCTTCATTGATATAGTAGTTTCGAGCACATCAGTTTGATGGAACCCAAAAGAATTGGGCACAATGGCCACCTAAATCTATCACACATGCTCAAAGAATTTCCTCGAACACCTGACCAGTCCTCTCAAATGGACCATTCATCTGAGGATGAAAATTTGTGCTCAAAATTAAGTTGAGTACCCAAATCACGCTGCATGGTTCTCCAAGAACTCGAGATAAATTGAGTGCCTATATCAAAAATAATAGATAGTGGCACACTATGTATCGAACAATCTCTCTGATTAAGACCTTGGCCAACTTTTCCGCATTATAATTTGCTTTCACAGGTACAAAATACACTGATTTCGTCAACCAATCAATAATTAATCAAATAGATTTGAACTTCCCCAAGTTTAAGGGTAAGTTAACTATGAAATCCATAGAAATCTTCTCCCACTTCCACTAGAGAATGGGCATCATATACATCGTACCACCCGGTTGATGATGCTCATACTTCACTTGCTGGTAATTTAGGCACTTAGCCATGAACTCCAGGATATCCTTCTTCATACCACCCACCAATAATGCTCTTTAGGTCATGATACATCTTATCCACTCCTGGGTGAATGATACATCTCACCCATCTACTGGCTCTCGGCACATAAACTCAACCACTAATTCTCAAAATGCCATTGAAATCAAGAGATTATGCCTTTGCCTCACCTCTCAATACTCTATCATGAATCGCCCTCAATCTATCATCATCAAACTGATGATCTCAAATCTAGTCCATCAAGGAATATCTAGCCTCAAAAAAGGCCAAAACATGTCGTTGATGTTGAAATATCAAGCTAGACTAACTGATTAGGGAAGGACTGAACCTCCAAGGTTAAAGGAAGAACTAAAGTCCACACACTCACCTTTCTGGCTCAAGGCATTTGCAACCATATTGGCCTTACTCAGATGATAAAGAATAGTGAGATCATATTTCTTATGAAACTCAAGCCATCGATGTTGTCCAATACTAATATTCCGCTGGGTGAAGAAATAATGAAGGTTACAATGATAAAAGAAAATCTCCCAATGGACTCCATACAAGTAATGTCACATAATTCAACACAAAATCCATTGTGGCCTATTCCAAATCATGGGTCGGATAATTCTTTTTATGAGGCTTCAACTGAAGAGAAGCATATGCAATCACCTTACCTTCCTACATCAGCACAATGTCCAACCCAACTCCAGAAGCATTATAGAACATGGTAAAACCTTCTCCCTCCTTAGGCAAGGTCAAGATAGGACCCGAAGTAAACAACTCCTTAAACTTTTGAAAGATCTCTTCACTCATCTTCGACAACTAAAAACAACCTTTTCTAGTTTAGTTTGGTCAAAAAAGTTGTAATAGGGACCTCTGACAAAATACTGAGAATATCCCACCAAGCTAACGAAGCTCCAAATCTCAATAGGAGATATAGGTCTAGCCCAATAACGAATCGTTGTTATCTTGACTGGATTGATCATAATGCCATCCTTAGTCATACATGACCCAAGAAAGAAATAGAATCCAACCAAAACTCGCATTCAAAAAACTTGGCATATACCTTTTCATATTGCAACCTCTAAAGCACAAACCTCAAGTGCCTAAAATAGTCAACCTCATTCTTGGCATATACCAAGATGTCATCTATTAATACAATCACCAAGGAATTAAGATATAGTTGAAATACTTATTTTATCAACTCTGTGACTGTTATTAGGGTGTTGGTAAATATAAAAGACATTACCAAAAGCTTATAATGACTAAACCAAGGTAGTCTTCGGAATATTAAACGTTCTAATCCTTAACTAGTGATAAGCAGACCTTAAGTCATCTTAGAAAACACCAAAGCACCTTAAAGTTGGTCAAATAGATGATCAAAGTAAGGAAGAGGATACATATTCTTGACCTTCACCTTGTTCAATTATCAATAATCAATACACATACAATCAATACACATGCACGT
The DNA here is from genome assembly GCF_002878395.1 of Capsicum annuum. NCBI lineage: Eukaryota > Viridiplantae > Streptophyta > Magnoliopsida > Solanales > Solanaceae > Capsicum > Capsicum annuum. The sequence continues at coordinate 3,875,186 of NW_025820303.1, forward strand.
AGATCCATCTTTCTTCTTAAAAAACAAGACCAGGTAACCTAAAGAGACATATAGGTCTAATAAAACTCTTACTCAACAAATCATGCAACTTCTTATTCAATTCCTTTAGCTCAGTCGGGATCAATAAAGAGAAATAGAAATGAGCTTGGTGTCCGGCTCAATATAAATAGCAAAATAAATATCACAATTTAGAGGTATACCAGGAAAATCTATATGAAACACTAACTAAAATTCCATAACAACTCAAATAGAATACAAAGGAAGCAATGAAGCAACACTAGTATCATAAATATAGGACAAATAAGAAAGACACCCCTATTATACCATACAACAAGCATACAAAAAAGATATATCCCTCTTAAAACCCAAACTAGGAGTCCCTTCTATGACAACTTAGCACACCGAGAGTAGCGAACATCACAATCTTGGAAAAATAATCTAAAATTGCATGATAAGGAGTCAAACAATCCATACCTAAGGTAACATCAAAATCAATCATATCTAGGATGATTAAATATACCAAGTCTCACATCCCGCAAAGGTTACTACACAAGATCGATACACCCGATCTACCACTAAAGAATCTTCTACTAGGTAGAAACATGAATAGGCACAATAAGAGAATCATATGCATCATTAAAACCAATACCAAATATGTAGACAAGTAGAAGAATATAGACCAAAGGTCAAATAACACGAAAGCAAAATGATGGAAAATTGGGTATGGTACCTAACATAACTGCATTAGAGGCCTCTATCTCATGGCTCTCCAGTATAGCATAGCACTGACCATGAATAATCCTAGAATGAGTAACCCTACTTTCACTAGCACCATCTCTAATATCACTGCCCCTAGCACTTTCGGTACCACCCTTTCCACTTTGTGAACAACCTCCAACTACAGATATAGGAGTAGGGCAAAGTTAAAGCTGAGAACCCCGCTGGAAAGGACCAAAAACACATCAAGGATAATCCCTTACAAAATGATCAGTGTTCTCATATACATAACACTTCTACTAGTTGACTCATTATAGGGAGGCCAAGAAAAACCAACACGACCTCCGTGTCCCGATAAACTAAAACTAGAGCCCCTACCGCATGTCCTACATCTAGCTGTCTGAAACCACAAGAACCACAAACCTATAACCTAAACACTATAAAACGACCTAAATTCGTATACCATGATAACCATGAGCACTTCTTTCAAAGAAACCTCTACCTCAAGACATATTTCCACTACACTCGCCCCTGTCGATAGATCTTCTAAACACCATCACTACCTGGAGTACTCTGATGAATCAACTTAATAAAATTAGCATGATCAATAATGCTCTAAAAAAAATCTTGAAACAATTATCTAGGCTATAGTGAACTGACAATAACTTGCCGACCATTGACAAATTTCCCAATTCTTTCTAACTCGGTAAAGATATTGGCATGGTATATGCCTCATACTTTGCAATAATCATGGCGCTCTGTTCCAGGTGATCAAACTTATCTCTCATATGATCCCTCAAAGTGTAAGGCACGAACCTTTCTAGTCATAGTAGGCTAACCCAGTGACCTACAACTAGCAAGAGATTTCCACCACTATCTGGATTTATCAATCAACTGATAATTAATATATGTAACTCTATAGGACTCAAGAGATCTGAGGTTATGCAACCTCTCCTTCTAGTCAAGCAAAAACTCATAGATGTCCTCTCCAGCAACACTACTAAACTGGGAGGAGCCAAGAGAATAAATCTCTCAAATCTCTTCTGGTCATCAGAAGCTATCATAAGACCCAAAGCAATAGGAGAAATAGTAATTCTAGTGGAAAGTGAATCAATACGAGGGAGTATCATAAAAGATAATTGTACATCTGAAGTCAGAAGATCATAAAGTATGAGCCTACCCTGATAGTAGAATACCTCCTAGGTTGTGAGAAGTTCTTGACAAACACAGTAGAAGACCTATATTGGGAATGCCATCTAAATGACCCAACAGGTGAATCAACAAATCCTATAACATCGAGTTAGCAACTAAACTTTGGTGAACCTTAGCTAAACCATCATTCTCTATTAGATGGTCTTCATTATCATAACAAATCTCAAGCTTGGGAGAGTCCGCCCTAGCACTTTATCTAACCAGAGCAGCTTCCCATGCCTGACATCTACCTCTAGCTCAAGCATAAACTCTTCCTTATCCCCTGACAGGAGCACCAAAAATAGGTGCTTGCTCAATATTCTTTATATCTCTGGATTTGGTCCTTACCGTCTTATCAGAAAAGAATGAAATATAAGTTTTAGAATATTGGATATGAATAAATTGCATGATAAGGAGTCAAATTAGAGTAAATTTTCCTAAATGTAGATTATATCCTCTCGAATATAAATTCAAATATCTACATATTAATTTGAGAGACTCTACTAGACATCCTAGTCTTTTACTTATGAGACTGGTAAACTTAACGCTCTGACACCAATTTGTCACGAACCAAAAAGTTCAGGTCATGATGAAACCAACCTCGAGCTTGCATTAGCAGGTATCCAAAAGCCTAAAGTAGATAAAAAATATGAGGAAAGAAGAAATGGAGCAATACGAGACTTCTAGAACAAAGTCGGGCTATAGTAATCATAATCTAAAGTATGAATGAAGATACAACCAAATTCCAAAACCTGGTATCATAAGTATTAACATCATCTATAATAATTCAAAATCTTAAAATACATTAGTGTTAATACAATAAAACATGAAAGATAAAAGGATATTGGAAAAAAACTCCAAACGGAGCTCCCTAAGTACTCTGGAGATCAACTATCACTTCACAAATTATCTACTGCGGCTCGTACTTGTACTATGACCTATATTGAAAGAGCATAATATGAGTGAGTACGATTCACTTGTACTTAGTAGGTACCATAGGCTGACTGAGAAAAGTAAAAATGATACAAGAAAAAGATATTGTAAGCATATCATCTACAAACAGGAAAGTTCCCAAATAGTAGCTCAGACCATCTTCACTAACAACTCTATAATATAATTACAATAACGAAACTACATACAGAATATAACAAATATAACTAACTACACAACAACAACACATAATGGAAATACAATAATGTAATTCAATGCAATGGATTGATGATGATGAATGTAAGTCATTGCATGACTTTTCATATACATCTTCTGAGCCTCAACGTTTCAAGACAGGACCCATGGGGGTTTGTAACCAGTATACTTTCTCATATATTAATTCACTTCGTCGAATAATGTTCATGACCAAGGATTTTATAAGATGTCTCATTTTCTTTCTAAAATTAGTGTTTTTTGGTGGTAAGATTCTCATGAATATGTATGTATAAAATAAGGATGAAATGCTCATAACCAATCACTATAAATATAATGATCAATTTAATACAGGTATAAGTGAGCCCACAAACCAACTCAACATGTCAATAATGCATGATATGCGCCCTCCTCAGCACTAATAAAATAAATAGTCATGTAAGACATCAATAATATCATTTGAAAAGCCCCTCTCTTAGGTATTACTATCATGATAGATACACATAATATTTAAAAAGGTCTATAATATCTATTCAAGTCCCTGCACGGGCAACCCAATAATAATAATGACATTTAATGCACAAATAAAGCCTAAAATTGTCAAATAAAGCTCTCGCTCACCATAACTATATTCTCTCAAGAAAATAATAATATGCAAGTAATCTCCAACATAAGCACACAATAACAATAATAATTTTGAAATACTACTCTCTCAACTAAATTTCCTAACCCGTAGAATGCTTTAAATAATCGTTAACTACCTAGCCTAGTCTGAAGGAAGTTAAGTCATTAACTACCTCAAAATATCAAAAATTCAAGCCTACACCTTCAATGTGGAGCCTTTTTCTATATGAGTAATCTCGAATCAAGATAAATCTATCAAATATGTGATCTATGCATCAAAAGAAAGCTAACAGTACCCATATCGGTTATATTTAAATCTGATCCAATATTAGTTTGAAAATGGATTCAAAGATGAAAGGCGTAAACCTATAAATTTATTTTAAAAACATGTTTCCTATGTCAAAAAGAGTCTATATTTGAAAACTCATGCGAAAACTAATTGAAATCAATGAAAAATTATTTTAAGAATTTATCAAAAAAGTTCCCAAATTCTAGTTTAAAATAAGATCAAAAGGTGTTATTGAATATATAATCAATGAGAATTAATGAAAATAAGAGTTTAGAGCTTACCCAAGCATGAATGATGAAGAAACCCTCGAAATCACCCTTTTCCAAAGCTTCCAAATCCAAAATTAATGAAAATTGATGGAAAAAGAGTATTTACACTGTTCTTTGAATCGTACCTCATGATTATGGCTCCCACCCTGTGATCGCAAGAGTCAACGTTGACCTGGACTAGATCTTTCATCACGATTGCGGGAGGTGGGCCTCGCAAGTGCGATAAAGAACCCGACCTAATCTACTAAAAATACCCTTCGCGATAATGATCAACCCACCGCGTGATCGTGATGAACAACTTGGTTGACCCCGTGATCGTAACACCAGGCCTTGCGACCATGATGAAGGATCATAGGATTGTACCATTTGACAGCAAACCGACTGAAATAAGGTTCAAAAATCCTCTGACCAGAACATCAGGATTCATTTGGGACCCCGATAAAATAAACCGACTATGCTATCAGGTTATTTTTTATGTTTCGGACTCAATGACGTCGTCGAATTTATGAAAATATATCGTCAAAATTAAATTAGCTATGGAAACCTTAAAAGTTTATTTTAACTGGTATTCGAACAAAAGATCGAAATGCAAATAAAGGCTTGAAACCCGACTAACTGTGCTCCTAATCCAAAATCGATATTTCAGATCTAATGAAACTGTCCAAATTTTCATCCCACGCTCAAAACACTACATGTTTACTGAAGTCAAACTCGTGGCTTTTAAAACTAACTATGCTCCTAATTAAAAAACGACATTTCAAATCTAATGGAACTATCCAAATTTTCATCCCACGCTTGAAACACAATATGTGCACTGAAGTCAAACTCATGGCTTTTAAAGCCTCTAAGAGTCTCAAACTCTCCCAAATCACTCTCCAATACATCAGGGACCGTTCCAATCATCCTCACAACTCACAAATAGCATGTAATAATTATGGAAAATAGCAAACTAATCAAAATACATAAAAAAAAAATCATAACTATGGTTGTTACAGTAATAGATAGATTTTTTTTATAAAATATAAAAATTTGAGACAATTGCAATTTTTAAATTTAAAAAATAATTAACAATTATAGTTTACCCCAAAAAGGCTTTGTACAAATTTAGAGATATGAAAATTAGTTTCCCAACGAAATTTGTGGCCAAATAATTATATAGCAAAAAAAAAAACAAATAATTTTTGTTCCCAAAAAATAGTTATTTATCCCCCCAAAAAAATCAAAAGTGCCATAGTCACTCAAATTTGAGCAAAGTTTGAGCCATTTTAAGCAAAGTGTTACGAAAACATCATTTTTTTCCCATTGACTAAGCTAATAGCTAGCTCTCGCAAGTTTAAATATTTTGAGCTTAAGAAGATGCAAAACAGAAAGATACAAGTACACTTGTGTTGGCATCCAAACTAAAGAATATTTTTTCGCTTGTTATTATCTATTACCTAAATTTATTTTATTTCAAAATGAGGATGGTGTGATGGATTTGTGGATATGAAAAGAGATAGGACAAGGAATGAGGACATTCAGGATAATGTGGGAGTGACTTCGATGAAGAAAAAAATGTGGAAAGTGAGACTGAAATGGTTCAAAAATATGAACTATGAAAAGGAGAAATCTGGTTGTCCCAATGTGGAAGAGCGGGAGGCTGACTATGGATGTTGTGATTAAGACAGGTAAAGGTAGACCAAAGAAGTACTAAGGATAGGTGATTAGGCAGGACATGACGCAGTTTCATATACGACTTTAGATAGGAGGCTATGAAGGACACATATCAGGGTAAAGGTTAGTACGTAGAAGTGTGTTGTTAGTTACCGTCCATACTAGTAGTTGTCGTATTGCGCATGTAGTCTCTAGTCCTTCAATTTCTATTATTATTTGTTGTTTTATACTTTGACTATCATATTATTTTGTTATAGTTATTGTCTTGTTACTATCTGTTGTTTTCTGTTACTATTTGCTACTTCTATTACTTCTTTAATTTTATGGACTTTTTTGATTTATTTTTTCTTGAGCCAAGAGTTTATCAAAAACAGTCTTTTTATCTCTAAAGGTAGAGGTAAGATGTGTGTATATTCTCCCTTCCTTATCCCCAGTTTATGGGATTATTACAATGTAGGAAAAAGGTACGAATATACCTCTAAAATTTAATAAATGGTACAGATATACCCTCCATTATACTTTAAGTACAAATATATCCTTACCGTTAATGAAAAGGTACATACATACCCCTGAACTTTAATAAATGGTACATATATATATCTCCCGTCAATAAAAAGGTACATATATACCCCTGAACTTTGATAAATGGTAAAAATATACCCTTGCTGTCAATGAAAAGGTACAATATACCTTTCTCACTAACGACAGGACACATGTCACAATCTTGTTCATTTGTCCTTATTAAATTTAATTTATCCCCATCCTATCTGAAAATATTTCTAATTTAACCCACAAATCAATTCAAACAATAACCCAAACCTGAGTCGGCCTAATAAAACCTTCAAGATACATCTTTATTCACGCATGTTTATTCTCTCTTTTTTTTCTATTAGACCGGATCGGGTTTGGGTTATTATTTGAATTGGGTTATAAGTTAAATTAGAATTATTTTGGAATGGAGTTGGGATAAATTAAATTTAAAAAGGTCTAATGAATAGGATTGTGACATGTGTCCGGCCGTTAGTTAGAAGGGTATATATGTACCTTTTTATTAATGGTGTGGATCAATTTGGCTATGACAGAAACAACTCTACGGGGTTACTTTTTGTCAAGTATCTTGCATTACTTATCACATATGAAAACTAACACATCTGCCTTTGAGTTATTTTACTTTACAGATAATCAAAAACTACTCCGTATTGAAACAAACTGACCGAACATCCTTACTTCACCCGATCAAAAGTTCATAAATCCCATCCTCTGACCATCATTCAAAAATGACTTGAAGTGATGAAGAAAATGCATTGACCATCAGGGACAATGTAATAGCGGAAAAAAGCGAGATGATTGCTGAACTCGCGAGAAAATTAGAAATGCTTCAGGGGGAGATGAACCGTACTAGAGATTTGGCTAACCTGGCCATCACTGTCAATGCTCCCGCTCCAAGAGAAAACGGGACTCTACTCCAGATCCCTCCGCTCAGTGCGTCTATTCTCGGGGACCATCCAAATAACATATCGTTTGTCTCTGCTCCTCAACTTGTCCAAAACACCAATCGAGAAAATAACCCAAATGCTTACCATCCATAAAATCCATCCCTAACCCCACAAAACCCATCTCCAAATCCACAAAATTCACTCCCAAACCCAGAAAAATCGCTCCCGCTCCCAAATCTACAAAGTCCATCCCCAAATCTACCAAATCCATCTCTGAATCCACAAAATTTATTTTCAAATCCGCAAAATCCTTCTCAGATACCCCCAAACTACTCTCAAATTCCACAAAACTTTTTCAATTTTCAAAATGTCCTCCCCACCTACTAACCAACCTCCTCTCCTCCTCAAAATCAAGCTACACTTCCAAATCCTCCTCATGTCATCATATCCCCTGACATCTACAATTCATTTCCTAATCTCGAGATAGACCATTATGAGGAGAAGAAAAAAGAGTGGAGGACCGAGCATGAAATGAAGTTGTTGGCTATGAATGAAAAGATTATGAGGATTAAGGAATCTCATGGGGTAGGTTAATACTTCTTTCAATCCAAAGCTTCTTGATTTAATAAAACCAAACACATATTTATCCGAATAAATTATTTTTTAGAATAAATTATATTTAAATCAAGATTTTAATCCTTTATTTTCAAAAATAACTCTTAATTAAAACTCAATATTCTATAGAATAAATATTTAAGTAATCAAATTATATAATCTTGTATAATTGAACACAACAATATATAATCGCTACATAAAATAACAAAATTATTAAACAATTTTTATTTAGATGAAATAAATGTTTTGATTTTATTAAAAAACAAAGAAACACAGGACTAAATTTAATCATGGAGGGAAAAAATTAGGTATCAACAAATGAAAAGTGTACATTTGTATCTAAAGTATGACGGAGGGCATATCTATACTATTTATCAAAGTTTAAGGGTATATTTGTACCTAAAGTATGATGGAGGGTATATTTGTACCTAAAGTATGATGGAGGGTATATTTGTACCTAAAGTATGATGGAGGGTATATTTGTACCATTTATCAAAGTTCAGGGGTATATATGTATCTTTTATTAATGACAAGGGTATATTTGTACCTAAAGTAAGACGGAGGGTATATTTGTATCATTTATCAAAGTTTAGGGTATATTCGTACCTTTTTCGTACAATGTATGTTGTTGTTATTTTCTTTATATAGAAAAATTTTTGGAAAAAAGTTCACTTTTAAGATCCAATAAAATTTTGTATTTTTCTGGAAATCGAATTCTAAAATAGATTACTTTTTAAGTATTTAATCACAGAGTTATGGTTTTCTACCCATTTATTTTTGGAAGATTAGATTATGACCCATTTTCACCGTAAAAGTTTCATAAGGTGTTTTATATTGATAGCTCCATTTAACTGATATTCATTGCATGATTATGGTTTTGCATGTATACCTAGTATTAGATAACTTTCAAGGGTCAGTTTGATTTGAAAAGAGTTAGCTCGGAATAATTTATTTCGAGATTAGTTATTTCATCATGTATATGAGATAACTTATTTCATCACTATGGTGTAAATGGTGAGATAAATAATTTCAGTACTAACTAATACCACACACCAAACATGAAATAAAATAGTCTTTCATTTTATTTCAAAACTATTTATCTCTTATACCTCACATCAAACAATTCCTTAGAGAAAAATATATGTTTCCCTTTTCGCCTTTTCTCTTTCTTTGTCACACACATATCCCATGAAATTTTAGCTATTTTTAATGTGTTTTTAGTCATATATGACTAAAGAACTAGGAAATACTTTATCTCATAAATTGAATAAACAAAAAGTAAATATGTTTATATATATATATATATATATATGTTATAAAATAAAGAGAGAGAAGAGAGAGTAATTCTTATTTTTCTAGAGGGATGAATTACAATGAAGCAAAACCCCTTTATTTATAAAGGAAAACTAACCTTGAGGTTTTTAACTTTTCCATAAATAGACATACACAATATATGGTAAAGTAGGTATTCACTATATATGGTAAAGTAGACATTCACTATATATGGTATATTTATAACACTCCCCCTTGAATGTCTAGTTGATAGATAATGTGTCTCGTTAAAACCTTACTAGAAAAAAATCTAGTGGGAGAAAAAATCTAGTGAAGGAAAAAGAGTACACATCTCTAACAATACGCATATAGGCTGCCTCATTAAAAACCTTACAAGGAAAACCCAGTGGGACAAAACCTCATAAGGGAAAAGGAGTACAACGCGTATTAACTCCTTCTAAAGAGAACATCCTTGAACCTTCGAATTCCGATCTTGTGCACCATCTTCTTGAAAGTTGCAATTGAAGGAGACTTAGTGAATTAATCAGCCACACTGTCACTTGAACGAATCTGTTGCATGTTAATATCAACATTCTTTTCGTAGCTCATGTGTATAGAAAAGCTTTGATAAAGTGTGCTTCGTTCTATCTCCTTTGATGAATCCTCCATTAAGATGTGCTATGCATGATACATTATCTCTGTATAAAATTGTGGGTAGATTGTCATATTTCATACCATATTTTTATCAAATGAGATGTATCATGGACCTCAATCATACACATTCTTCGGCTTGCTTCATGAATAGCTATTATCTTAGCATGATTCGATGAAGTGGCTATGATAGACTACTTTGTATATCTCCAAGATATTGCAGTACCACCACATATAAACACATAGCCTATTTGAGACCGAGTTTTATCTAGGTCAGATAAGTACCCAAAATTAGCATGACCAATAAGATCGGGACTGCAAACTTGCTAACAAATTAACTAAAAAATGTTATATCAGGCCTTGTAGTATTTGCAAGATACGTTAGTGCATCAATTGCACTAAGATATGGTACTTCATAACCAAGGAGTTCCTCATTATTTACTTGAGGTTGGAATATATCCTTATTCAATTTTTACATGTTTCTCATTTAAGCAAATACTCTATTGCTTTTGAAAACTCTCCAAGAGTTTTAATGATACTCAAATCATCAAATTATATCTTATGAGGAGAGAGAAGAGAGAGTAATTCTTAGTTCTCTTGAGGGTGAATTACAATGAAGCAAAACCCCTTTATTTATAAAGAAAAAACAACCTTGGGGTTTGCAACTTTTCCATAAATAAACACACACAATATATGGTAAAGTAGGTATAAACTATATATGGTAAAGTAGAAATTCACTATATATGGTATATTTATAACACTCCACCTTGAATGTCTAATTGATAGATAATGTGCCTCGTTAAAACCTTACTAGAAAAAACCCAGTGGGAAAAAAAATCTAGTGAAGGAGAAAGAGTACACATCTCTAACAATACGCATATAGGCTTCATCATTAAAAACCTTACAAGGAAAACCCAGTGGGACAAAACCTCATAAGGAAAAAAGAGTACAATGCATATTAACTCCCCCTAATGAGAACATCCTTAAACCTTTACATTCCAATCTTGTGCACCATCTTATTGAAAGTTGCAATTGAAGGAGACTTAGTGAATAAATCAGCCACACTGTCACTTGAACGAATCTGTTGCATGTTAATATCACCATTCTTTTTGTAGCTCATGTGTATAAAAAAGCTTTGATGAAATGTGCTTCGTTCTATCTCTTTTGATGAATCCTCAATAAGATGTGCTATGCATGATGCATTATCTCCATATAAAATTATGGGTAGATTGTCATATTTCACACCATATTTTTCTCGAATGAGATGTATGGTGGACCTCAACCATACATATTCTCGGCTTGCTTAATGAATAGCTATTATCTTAGCGTGATTCAATGAAGTGGCTACGATAGATTGCTTTGTATATCTCCAAGATATTGCAGTACCACCACATATGAACACATAGTCTATTTGAGACCGAGTTTTATGTTGGTCAGATAAGTACCTAAAATTAGCATGACCAATAAGATCGGAACTACAAACTTGCTAAAAAATTAACTACAAAAAAGGCTATATCAGGCCTTATAATATTTGCAAGATACGTTAGTGTATCAATTTCACTAAGATATGGTACTTCATAACCAAGGAGTTCCTCATTCTTTTCTTGAGGTTAGAATAGATCCTTATTCAATTTTTGCATGTTTCTCATTTAAGCAAATACTCTATTTCTTTTGAAAACTCTCCAAGAGTTTCAATGATACTCAAATCATCAAATTATATCTTATGAGGATAGTAAAAAGTTTCCCAGAAACTTTATATGCTTCAGGCATTTTGAATCCTTTAGGGATTTTCATATGGATATTTGTCAAGTAACAATATCCAACATGTCAAGTGTGACATCTTCAAGTGTCTGGATTGCAAATCAAATAAGTTTTATCCTTACCAAAATGTATCCTTTCAGGTCACTTGATAAATATTTCTATGTCAGCATGCTTAAATAAACGTAGAATTCGGATCCTCGTAATCTTTTATAATATTGTTCCAATGTTATATCAAAGATATTATCGATGATATATCATTTTGTATCGTTTCACAATGTGACATAACATTTTGAGATCTCATAACTTCATTATTTCAGGTACCTGAACCTCTTATAGGTTTCATGAAGTGTTATGCCGTAGGCTCTTCAAGAGCACATTGCCTTCTTATTATGATTATTTGCTCCTTATCCTTTTCAAGGATTATTTCATTTGGAACCGATTAGTCTACCATGCTTCATGCATGCGTAGATTTTGTCCTTTAGAAACACAAAATAAGAGCCCTTGCACTTAATATGAGATGCTTTCGGCATTTGATGAATTATCTTTTGGATGAGGATCTGGTGATAATTCCTAACATATTTTACTGAGCTTATAATCTCCCCCTTATGTTAGGAAAACTAACATACATCCTCTACTTCTTTAATTAGATGGAATAATTAATTCCCGACCTTGAACCAATGGAGAGGGAAGAAATAATCATAATTTATTGGTCTAATGCATACAAGTGCTATTGCAATATATCATATTTTAGACCAATACATAAAGTTTTGTTCTCATTAACAATGGTTTAGATATTTATTGAAGCATTCAATGCTAAACCATCATCATCAAGATGAATTATCTTGATTACATAATCTAAAAGTCATGCTTAACTCAATTTTATTGAGTAAGCAACATTATGAATGTCAAACTGCAGGTTGACAATAAATGTACATGTGATCATCTTATTAATGCATCATTTTAACATATCACATGATAGATGAACAGGCCCTTATTCACCTTTTATAATTTTCAGATTTGAAGGTATCCAATCCCAATATTAGTTGATCCAACCAATTTATCATGAGAACAAACGACATAAATAATTCTTGAAGAATCTTCTAGTTCTTCAATACATGCACATCTTCGAGATGTCACAATCGTTCATATCAATTTATGACTTTTATTCTAGTAAATTCTAAGTTTACTATGACATGTACTTTTTTTAGTAAATTTCATATTTACTATTACATATATAAATTTCAGATTTACTACTTCAGAAGTAGATTTCAAAATTATTCAACCTCTTTCGGAGGTGAGTTGTGATACAATCACAATTAAGTGCACGTTTGTATTAATAAGTTTCTCATTCCCCAGAAATGAAATATAATCGTGCCTTAAGCCTATCAAATTATGATAGCTTATAACCTCTTTTAAGATTTTGCTACTTCAGAAGCAAATCGAGGTATACATATGATGTAGAGAATTTTTTTTCTCTAGCATATCTTATAATCATATAAGCATGTGAAAATATCATCAAAATATCATCACTTTTGATGATCATTATCATATTGACCCTCCACGCGTATATTCATACATTCAATCACTTATCTTCTTTCAGACATATTATGCACTGCTACCACATACACCTCAAGAATGAAGTAAGTTGTCATATTTCAGACTTATCATATATTGCTACCACATTCACTTCATGGAATGAAGCATATTCAATGGGTCGAATTTCATGAATTTTCATCAAACACCCATTATTTTGCCTTATCCATCACAATATCATCAATATGGTGTATTGAGATTCAAACTCAATATTTGATCTATACAAAGGCGTCTTAGGCATGAATCGATGAGACTTGAACCCAACATATTATCATCCTTTTTGATAATATTATTCTTGAGGAATAAATTTAAAATATAAATGGTTCCAAACCAATTATTTTTCCTTAAATCCAATAATAATTATATTAGTAGTAGCAAAAGAAAAATAACATAAAGAATTACTAACCTTGAAATCTTCAGATTTATAATCTCACCTTGTTTGGCACAGTCTCGTGCTGATAACGTGTTATAAAATAATAAAGAACAAAGAAGAAGAGTAGAGAGAGAAAAGAGATCAATTCTTATTTCTCTTGAGCGATGAATTACAATGAAGCAAAACCCCTTTATTTATAAGGGAAAACTAACCTTAAGGTTTGTAACTTTTTCATAAATAGACATACACAATATATGGTAACTAGGTATTCACTCTAGATGGTAAAGTAGGTATCACTATATATGGTATATTTATAACAATATATGTATTATACTAGTATATAAGTGACAATGAAGCTGTTGAAGCAGGCAGCTTATGGACGACATGCCTACTTCAGCTGCTTCAATAGTGATTTTACTATATCATCCCTAATTAATTATTATAAGTCATTTACGTATTAAAAATAATAACATTTAATTAAAAAATAAAATAGATATTTATGACATATTTGCTTCAATTGCTTCAACCGTGATTTTACTATATCATCTCTAATTAATTATTATAAGTCATTTATGTATTAAAAAATTAATAATATGTAATTAAAAAAATAAAATGGATATTTATGACATGTCTGCTTGAGCTTCTTCAACTGTGATTTTACTCTATCATCCCTAAATAATTAGTATAAGTCATTTACGTATTAAAAAAATAATAATATTTAATTAAATAAGTACAATAGATATTTATGTCATGCTTGCTTCAGCTGCTTCAACCGTGATTTTACTATATCATCCTTAATTAATTATTATAAGTCATTTACGTATTAGAAAATTAATAATATTTAATTAAAAAGGTACAATAGACATTTATGACATGTCTGCTTCAGCTGCTTCAATCATGATTTTATTATATCATCCTTAATTAATTATTATAAGTCATTTAAGTATTAAAAAATTATTAATATTTAATTAAAAAAGTATAATAGTCATTTATAACATGTCTGCTTCAACTGCTTCAATCGTGATTTTATTATATCACCCCTACTTAATTATTATAGATCATCTAAGCATTAGAAAGTGGATAATATTTCATAAAAAAAGAGGTAAAATATATACAAAATTATAAGTTAATGCTTGATGTTTTAAATTAACTTGACAACTTATGTAGGGCACACTTAAAAGAAATTTTACATGTATTTTTTATAGTAATTTTACTATATCACTTCTAATTAGTTAACCATTGATTTTTTAAGTTAACTTGATGACTTATATGGGGTCTACTTAAATTTTTTTCATAAGTACGTTTTATAGTCATTTTATTATATCACTTCTAGATAGTTATTATAAGACATTTAAGTATTAGATTATAAATAATATTTAACAACAAGGATAAAATAGATAAAAAAATTATAAATTAAAAATGATTGAATGAAGTACTTTGCAATAGTAATATCTATGTCAAAAAGAAAGTATGAAAGTAGTACACCTATTGAGATCTAAATGATTAGATTCAAACAAAAAATTAAATACATTATTGCGAGCTAAGATCTAAATTAAAATATAAAGGAAATTAAATTTTAAGTTTTTTAACTACTTTTTTCATTTTGGTGGTCGGCATGCTTGTCAACCACTGTTTTCTTCGTCATTTTACTATCTCGTCATTAATTAATTATTATATGTTATTTACGTATTAGAAAAATAATAATATTTAATAAAAAAATAAAATAGACATTTATGGCATGTCTACTTCAGCTGCTTCTACCGTAATTTTCTATATCAGCTCTAATTAATTAGTATAAGTCATCTAAGTATTAAAAAATTAATAATATGTGATAGAAAATGGTAAAATAGACATAAAATGATAAATTAATTGTTAATGTTTTAATTTAACTTGATATTTTATATGAGGCCCACTTAAATTATTTTCACAAGTATTTTTTATAGCAATTTTGCTATATCACTTCTAATTAGTTAATATGAGTCATTTAAGATAGGTCTACTTTGCTACTTCAATCATGAAATTTGCTTGACTCTCAAAATTATATCAGTGCCACTTAAATTGAAATAGAAGAAAAAGTATTATAAATCAGAATAATTAAAAACTTATATATTTAAAACTATTTAATTTTTTACGTCACTCCATGCATAAATATATTGCCTTAACACTGTGAAAGATCTAAACTTTAGGTAGTAAAATTATCAGGAGAATATAAAATGCGATTAAATTTCTAAATACTGCGATTAAATTTCTAAATACACTCATATTATATACAAAATATATCAATATTTAATTATGATGATTTATTTCACTGATTTCATAATAATTTTAAAAATTTAATGTTAACATATTGGGCCCGTGCTCAACACGAGTCTATCGCCACTAGTACTAATAATAAAGGGCAATAAGCAGGCACGTCTTCGACATGCCTACTTGTGTTGTCTGCTTCAACTGCTTCAATCGTAGTTTTACTATATCATCTCTAATTAATTAGTATAAGTCATTTAAGTATTAAAAAATTAATAATTTTTAATAAAAAGGGAGCAATACACAGGCATGTCCTGCTTGTACTGCCTGCTTCAGCTGCTTCAATCATAATTTTACTATATCACCCCTAATTAATTAGTATAAGTCATTTAAGTATTAAAAAATTAATAATATTTAATAAAAAATATAAACTTACTTTTATTTACTACTAATAATAAAAGGCAATAAGCAGGCACATCTTGGACATTCCTGCTTGTGGTGCCTGCTTCAATTGTAATTTTACTATATCATTCCTAAATTAATTAGTATAAGTTATTTAAGTATTAAGAAATTAATAATATTTAATAAATAAGGTAAAATAGAAATAAAATAATAAATTAACTCTTGATGTTTTGTGCTGACTTTAATAAATAAGGTAAAATAGAAATAAAATAATAAATTAACTCTTGATGTTTTGTGTTACCTTCTTCAGCTACTTCAATCTTAATTTTACTATATCACTTCAATCTTAATTAATTAATTAATACCCCTAATTAATTATTATAAGTCATCTAAGTATTAAAAAGTTGATAATATTTAATAAAAAGAATAAATTAAATATAAAATGATAGATTAACTCTTAATGTCTTAAATTAGCTTGGTGTCTTACATGACACCCATTTAAATTTTTTTCACAGGTATTTTGATAGTAATTTTTTTTATATCACTTCTAATTAGTTGTTTTAAGTCATTTAAGATATGTTTACTTTGTTGTTTTAATCATAATTTTATTATATCACCCCTAATTAATTTTTATGGTCATCTAAGCATTAAAAAATTCATAATATTTTATACAAAAATAAAATAAACACAAAATGATATGTCAATATAAAATATTTAATAGTTAAGTTAGTGCCACAAAAATTATGATGTGACAGAGGAAAACATAAAGTAACATATCTATAATATATTAAAAGTGTGAAGACCCTTAAAAAATTGATTTGACTTTTTGCCATTTATTGAAAGTCTCCGCAATAAATAAAATTGTCTTTTTCAATTTTGTCTTAAATTATTATTAATATATAGAAAGAATTTTAAATTTATAAAATTCATTAAATTTGTTTTTCTTATACGAATTTTGCTAGGATTAGAATCTTTATTCTATATTTTATGACTCCTTACCATATATTTTAGGATTCCTTAATTATTAAGTCTACTCTTATACACAACCAAAACCAACTCAAACTAAACTTTCACTCAAACCAATTAAAATTTAATTTTTGAAAAGTTGTCCAAATATTAATATAATAAAACTTTTCCAAATATAGTATATTACATGTGATGCGTAAGTAGGATTTTTTTTCAAATAAAAAAAAACATTTTTAATATTTTAGGATTTCTTAATTATTAATTCTACTCTTATACAGAACCAAAACCAAATCAAACTAAACTTTCACGCAAACTAATTAAAATTTAAAAATAAATCAACATTATACATTATTTAGGTCTTTAATTAATTAAATTTCTTATTTTATGTAGGTAAGAAATCATAATATTTAACAATTTTAAATTGATTAGAATTTTACCTTATATAAAAAGAATATCCACAATTCTATAAATAATATTTTCAATCAAACTTTACAAGAAACATAAAGATTCAGTTTCTTTTACTTTTAGATTTCTTCTTATTTTGATTTTGATTCAAGTTATATTCTTGCGTTTATTATTTTTATTCTTTCTGTCTTCCTTTTTTCGTATAGCTAAGAGTTTTTAAGACATGTTACAACAACAACACAAACCCAGTGTATTTTCACAAAGTGGTGTCTGGAGAGGGTTAAATGTACGCACTCCATATTGCTACCTCCAAAATGTTAACTACTTGATTTTTTTAAAATTGCTAAGGCTTTTTATACTCATCGTTGTGTTATGAGATTTTCAAGTTACTTATTATTTTTCTCTTTATTTTCACAGGTTCCAAAACTAATTTCAAAAATGCTATATGTAGAGAAAATAGATTTATATATAAATTTTTCTACCCGTTGAAATCTTGATAATATTCATGATTAAAGAGCTAAATTTGATTGTGATTTGGGGTAAGTTTTTTAAATTTTTAGTACAATTCTGAAGTTTACAATAAATAAATTATTCTCTATTCTTGATAAATAATTGTTCATTGAGGTATCGTATGATTGAATCCACAAATTTGTTTGTAATTTGAGGTAAGTTTTCTAAAATTTCAGTATGTTCTTAAAATTTACAATAATAAATTTTTTCTTGATAGACAATTGCTAATTGAGAAATTTTTTGTTTTTTTGTGAAATATTGATAGTATCTTTAATTGAAAACATTCTGCCACAAGAAATTGATAAGTCATTCTAATACTTTGGGAAGTCTTGCTTAAAAGTTAATTATATGCAGCTATTTCAATTGTGAATCAATTATTTAATAATTGACTCTAATGTTTGTTTGTTTTTTTTAACAAATTATATCATTTAAATCGATATAATGTTACTTGATAATACTTTTACTCTTTCATATATAGTTTGATTGACGAGAGACATACGTGCAAAGCACGTACACTAAACTAGTATTTTTTAAAAATGAGAAGATACTTAAACTGGGACGGAAATTGTATTAATATCTTATTGAAAAATTATGCTAAAAGCATTATAAATCACATAATTAATAATTTAAAAAATATAAAAGATATAAAATATTCGATTGACTCTCAAAATTATATCAATGTCACTTAAACTAGAATAGAAGAAAAAGTATTATAAATTACAATAATTAAAAATTTAAAATATTTTAATAAAATAATTATCTAAATTATATTTATATCATAAAAATTGAGATAAAATAATAATAATATATATTGAATTCATGCTAGCACAAATCCTTTAACGCCTAGTTATATGATAAACAAATAAAAATGTACGAGAAAGTATTTAAATATTGATTCTATCTATCTTGAACTCGACCAAAAGGTCAAAGAGAAGAAATAAAATAAAAAGTGAAAGAGGTTCATTCTTTTTGGCAGGTGGATTATTTGATAGACCTAAAGTCGATGGTGGCAATGGCGGCTGGTCAAATAGTAATAATAGATCCAACAACATGACCACAATGTCACTAACTTCTACACCTGTTTTTTAATTTATGTGAGATTTTCTATTTTTTTAAAAATCAAATACTTCTTCTATTTAAACGATCCAGTTTCATTTGATATGAAATTTTTAAAAAAATATTAAATTTTATAATTTTAAATTAAATTTATATCAAATATATTAAAATATCTTTTAATTTTATGATAAAGTTAAAATTAAGGTATTCTCAAAAGAAATAAAAATAGATCATTCTTTTTTAAACGAATTAAAAGAAAAATAAGTCATTTTTTCTTAAACGGAGAGAGTAATTTAAATTTAATAATGAACTTGAGCATGAAATTTTTTAAAGCTTTTTCTTAAAATAAAATTTATATATTTAAAAAATACATAAAATATAATATAAGTTACAATAATTGAAAATTTAAAATATTTAAAAGATATATAAAAAAAATTACTATCAAAGATGGACTTATTTGAATCTCGAAATTGAAAAAATATGACCTAAATTGAGACAATGAAAATACTATTTTTCTAAGTAAATCCTTTTTTCAACTACAATTTTTTCTCTAATTAAATACATATTTAAATTTAAATATAAGTTAACTTTCAAATAATTTATTTTAATTTTGTGCAAATATTATATAAGTATATTTTTTTTTATGTTCAAGTGCCTACTCAATTCCCCCACGTTGGTTTGTGAAGAAAACAGTTCCAATTATTATCCACTTCCTCACTTTCCTTTCATTGTTTAAATAAAAACTACATATATTAAAAGGATCCATAATTATCTATTATGGTACTTTACGCATAGTCAATCTATAATGTCTATAATTTGAAAAAGATATGTTAAAGAAATAAAGAAAGTAAATTATTTTTTTTATCTCTAAATATTAATAAAATCTGCCAGTTAATATTTATATATTAAAGTTCTAAATACACATAATTACTAGTTAAAATTTATGAATGTAATTGCTAAAATTTAGACTAAAAAATTATATTTAATCAACAACAACAACAAAATACCCAGTGTATTAACACCTAGTAGGTTTGAGGAGGGTAGAGTGTACGCAAACCATACCACTACTTCAGATGAAGTAGAGAGCCTGTTTCCAATAGACGCCCGACTTAGAACCAATAACAGTATAGCAAACACGAAACATAAATGCATATAAACTTGTACAGCAAAAAAAAACTAACAACGCTAGCCACAAGATACTACTAAAAACTATATATCCAAAATAATAGACAACACTCCACCCACAAACAAAGAACTTCAGAAACAACTAAAGAATGCCCCCTTATTGTTACCAATGCACTCCCACCATCTACCCTAATTCGCACCATCCATACCTTCTTATCAAGGGTCATGTCCTCCGTAAGTTGTAACTGCCCCATATCATGCCTAATCACCTCCCTCAAATATTTTTTCCGCCTACCTCTACCCTGCCTAAAATCATCCATAGCCAGTGTCTCACACCTCCGCACTGGAGCATCAGAACCATTCCTCATTACATGTCCGAACCAACGTAACCTCACTTCTCGTATCTTGTCCTCCACCAAAGCCACTCCAACCTTCTCCTGAATAATCTCATTCCTCACCCTATCTTTTTTGGTATGACCACGCATCCATCACAACATCCTTATCACAAAGAGGTCGTTCGGGATAAGTTATCTCACACATGTAGTAGTATAACAATTCCAACACAATTTATCCTTGGGATAAAACAATAAAATGACAAAACTACCCCAAATCCTTTGATTATCATTTTTCAATATATATATATATATATATATATATATATATATATATATATATATATATATATATATATATGTATGTATGTATGTAATGTATGTATGTATGTATTTATGTATGTATGTATTACTTTACTACTATATATAAGAGAGACTGTGAGATTTTGATAGTCCTTACATCAATTTTTTTTTATCAATTTTATTCCTAATTTAAATTTTAATTACTCTACAAATTTTCATCCATTTTGATAAAACATTTATATGTGCTTATTAAATACTACAAAAGTGATGAGTCGTGGAAAAATGGTAGTAACACCATAAAAACTATTTATACAATCAAATTAAAAATTGATGCAAGGGTTAATTGTCTTTCTATTTTGTAGAAATATTTATTAATCTTACTTTAGATTTTCATTTTTCCTAACAAATTTAACTTGGATAAGTAATTAATACCTTGACATTCCCTTTCTAACTTACTACATGCTTAATTAATAAATAAAAAATTATTTTTTATATATGCCTAAAAATGTTTGAAAATTTAATTTTTTAAAAAAGTATAATTTAACTCCCAAATACGATACTAAATAATGAGAAATGAGAGCAATTATTTTTCACATTTTTTACGATAATTTTTTTTTAACAAAAAATGGGATTATCAATATTTTATAGAATTTAGGACAAAATAAGTAATTTAATATGAAATATTAAAGTTTCAAACACGTTTAAGAAATATTAACGTAAATTTCTTAACATGTATTTTAAGGAAAAAAGAAACTACTAAAGTTAAAAAAAAAATAGTAACTTTTCAATTATTTTATATGGTTTAATATGAAGAAAAATAATTAAGCTAAATAAGTTGAAGATTATTTTTATAAACAAACTATTAATTCTTAAAAAGAATGTAATGCATATTATTTTTAGTGTCATAAATCAAACAATTACTAAAAAATAATATCAGAATAACTAAGCTCAATATAACTAATCTAGCATAACTTACTTTCCAACTGGACGACCCTAAGAAATTAGTTAATACAGGTATAAATTGACTATAAATGGTTTTGCCTTTTCAAACAGGCTAAGTTGTCAACACGTGCAAATGAGAAAATTTAAAAGTGATGGGCCACTAGGTAGAGATGGCCAATAACTAGTTTTGGATCTAGTTATTTTTTAGGCCAAAGGCATCGATAGACACCTAAATTTGTTTCCAAAATTCACTTAAACACCTAAATTAAGGTCTGTTTCTACTAGATCCCTAAACCTCACACATTTTATTCCAATTGGGCCTTTTTTACGTATGTAACACTGCGCGTGTAGTACCATCGTGGAAGGTGCGTGAGGAGCATTTTTTTTTACTAATTTACGAATAAAAAGATGTCAAGTGGCATTGAGGGCCCCAAAATTTTTTTAATAACAATTTTTTTTTTTAAACACTAAAGGCCCCAAAAAACTTTTTAATAAAACAAAAAGTATTAGAGGGCCCTAATTTTTTTTAATAAAACAGAATTTAAAACAAAAAAAGTCTCCCCACAAAACCCCCCACCCCATCCGATACCCCTGGCCTCATTTTTTTTTCTCTCCATTTCATCTTCTTCACCATTCTTCTTCTTCATTCTTTTTTTTTGCTAACATTAATTCTCATACCATTTTTTCTACTTTTTCTCCTTTCTTGTTTTTACTTTTGAATTCGATTTAAAATTTTTTTGTTGTTATTCTTATTCTTTTTCGCCATTAGAGTGCCGGAAAAAATGAAAGGTCGCCGGAAAAAATGAAAGTTTGCTACATTTGAATTGTTGGATTTTCAACATATTATTCATTGTTTCATATCCCCACCCCACTCTGCGTCTTCATCGTTTAATAGTACCCCACCCCGCCCCATTGTTGCTATTTTGTTGATATGAATATGGTGAAAACTAATTATCAAGTAAAGAAGAAAATTAAGATTTTTTCTTGAAATATGAATATGTTTTTGTTATGCTGTGTGTTAGTGTAAAATTTGAAAAATTATAAAATTATTTCATGGAGAAAAAAAGGAACATCGGAGGGGGGGGGGGGGGGGGGAGACGGGGGGGGGGGGGGGGGGGGAAGGGAAGCAAATGAATGCTGAGGGGTGGGGCTGGGGGTAGGTGGGGGAGTTTTATTTTCATCTTTTAATAAATTTTATAATTTCTGTTTAATAATTAGTTTTTTATTTTTATTTTTAAATACTTTGATAATTATTTTTAAAAATTTTAAAATTTCTTTAAAATAATAATTTTTTTACTTTTATTTTTTAAATAATTTTATAATTATTTTTTCATAATTTGGATCCTCAATGCCATTTTTTATTTTTATTTTGTAAAAAGTTTTATAATTTTTTTAATAATTAATTTTTTATTTTTAATTAATTTTAAATAGTTTATTTATTTTTAAAAAAATTATAATTTTTTTAAATAATCTTTTTTTTATTTTTTTAAATAATTTTATAATTATTTTTTCATAATTTATATCCTCAATTCCATTTTTTATTTTCATTTTTTAAAAAAATTTATAATATTTTTTACTAATTATTTTTTTAAAAAAATAATTTTTTAATAATTTATTTCATTTTTAAAAAAATTTATAATTTTTTTAAATAATTAATTTTTTATTTTTATTTTTTAAATAAATTTAGAATTATTTTTTAATAATTTCCTCAATGCCATTTTTGTATATTTTTTTAAAAAAATTATAATTAATTTTTAATAATTATTGGACCCACAATGCCATGTGTCAACTTTCAATTAGCTTGTTTTGCCACGTCATCGCGTGTGTGCAACACACACTTTGAGCTTTTTGCTGATAGAGAAAAAAAAAGCCCAATTGGAACAAAATGTGGAGGTTTTAGGGGCCTGATAGGAACAGGCCTTAGTTTAGATGTCTAAATAAATTTTGGCAACAAGTTTGAGAGCCTATCGATGTCTTTGACCTATTTTCTACTATTTTCAATCATTTGGACTAATGATCATTTCATATGAGCTTAAAATTTCATTTAATTCCATTAGGATGAAGCAAAATTATAGAATTAGATAAATATTAGTATCTTTTTTACATAATTAAATTTAACTTAAAAAAATTGAAAATACATGTTTTAACACTGCTAACATAAAGCATATCAATGTAATTTCAAATATACGAATATATAAAAATATATGTTTCTTTACTCTTGTATAGTATTTGTATTTGAAAATATACAGATACACGATCTTAGTTGATGTATATGAGATACATGATAGCCATAGTAATTTTTTGAAACCTATATTGCGACTTGTAATTATAGTCTAAAGATCTTATATTTTTGTGGTTTGCCCTTAGGATGAAGTGCACAAATACTTATTTTTAAAGTTGTCATTTAATTAATACTTGTCGTATAATTTTTCTTATATATAAGTTATGTATTTTTAGAAATAATTTAGATTGATGTGATTAAGGTTAAAGATTCGTGTATGAAGTGCATGCAAAAATTATCTCAGGCATGTAGACCCGAATTTGTTTTATCAATTTTTTTTTTTGGTTCTTTAGATTTCAATAATTTAGCATTCAAACCAAATCTAAATAAATAAGTTTGCAATATGATTTTCATGTATCATAAAGAATAATCATTAACTTGTTAAAAAAATAATAAATCTAACAAATTCATTGGGCAATTCTTTTTATTTATTTTAATGTATTTCAAGGTTTTAGTCATACATGACTAAAACAAATGTTAGAATTAGCCAAGGTTTTAGGTGTGTGCATTTGAAATTTTTTGTCGATGATTATAATTTTTAAATTTTAACACTCAAATCTAAATAATCTTAAATTTGAAACGTAAGTTTCATTTGTCATAACGAACAAACATCATGCATCAATCATCAAATTGTTAAATAACAACAAATCCAAAAGACTCATTTGATACCCATTTTTTTTCCATTTATGATTGCGCCCAAACATACATAGCTAAAACACATTAAAATTGACTGAAGTTTCAAACGCGTGGATTTGAAATTTTTTGCCAACAAATTAATAATTTTATTTTTTAAATTTCAACTCCCAAATCTACTTCAAATAAACTCAAATTTGAAATATAAGTTTCATGCATCATAACGAATAAATCCCAGTCATCAAACCTAAACACATGTTGTATCTCAAATACATATACATCTGCGTATCTCTATTTCATACTATGTTCATATCAGTGTGCATTTTTTTCATAGCATACAAGCATGAGTGTATGATAGATGAATTCGTAGGTATATAACGACCATATCGTAATTGTGGTGGTCCTCTCTTGACCACGAAAGAGGATCATTCTAACAATAAAGCTCAAATTATTCAAAAACTAGGAACGAACATTTAAGACTCATTTGGAACCTCCCAAACACTAATCGATAGTGCAAATCGATCATAAAACACATTTTGAACCTTTTGAAATTGTCAAAAATATTTTGCATTTTTTAGTCAAAATGTTTTCTGAGATCAACTTAAAACTTAAGAAAAAATTAAAATTTTGACCAAATGACCAAAGTACTCACGAAAGCCTCGAGAACCAAAACAAATCAAACCCACATCTAGGTCAAAATCATCCTCCAAATCTAGTGAAATCATTAAAATTATGATACGACTCATACCCTTGTTATACTGTTGTTTAGGACTTAAGTATTTTGTTAAAGTTTCGCCTAGTGTGAGAGTTGATAAAATCTCAAGGTAGGGTATTTTTGGATAAAATCTGATGTTGAGCACTTTAATGATGAATTATGATTTGTGATATAGTATTTGATGGGGTTTTGATGGTTAGTGGATAGTCGAGTGGCATAGGATCCCCAAGGAAGTTTTGAGACGATAAACGAGTTTGTAGAACTCTAGTTATAGATGTTGTGACGTTGGAATGACTTTGTGATGTCCAAAATTGAAGTTTATGTTGTGAAATGGGGGTACTTCAGTTTTTCCCGAGCTCACTAGTTAGTGAATGTTGTAGTTATTAGAATCGTTGCTGTAACAATCACTAAAACTGTCATAGAGGTGATAGGGAAGTGGCTCAAGCCGCTGTAGCGGTGCCATTACCGCTGCAACGGTCATCGAGCAGTTTTATTCTCTAAATCTGTTTTTTTGAGTTTATTTTACTAAAACTCAAAGGGTTAACGCTTAGAATTGTGAGAGGTCATTTTCAATTAAAATAGGATAGTGTTTTTCATTAAGGTAAGTTCATTACTACCTCTTATCAACGATTAATTCATTCGATTTGTAGAATCACTAGAATGTGGATTAATGGTATGATTCTTGCATTAAGGCCCTAAATCTTGAATTGGTGGGATGGATTTGTGGGTAGGGGTAAATTTACCTAACAATAATTTTAAATTGTTAATTAACACTTCCTAGCATAGAATTATTTTTCTTGAACGTAAATTTGGGTAAATTGATAGTTGAGAAATCTTTAGCTAAGGTTTTAGATTACGACAAGGGTAAAACTAGTGAGATTAAATTCTCAAGGCTTAGAATTGAAGATTAAGTGATCAATTAATCTTACGTTTGCTCATTTAGATCGTGAACAATTCGAAGCATTGAGGAAGGACAAGACACTTGCAAACTAGATTGGATTTGGGTTCTTCGATTGAGGTAGATTATGATTGAATTGAAGTTAAGATTTGATTTAGTTGCTTGTGTTATTCTAAATTAGATAACTTGTTGATTGGTCTTCATACATGTTTGTGATTTATGATTATGATCTTGCCAATTCTTGAATGAATAAGCTCTTGAATATTTAACTTGAATAAAATACGTTATGATAGTAAAATATACTTGTAAACTGGGTGCACTATATTATATCCTGAGAGATAGTAAAAATAGAATCATAAGTTGATATTGATTGAGGGATTGGGTACCGCGCTGGTATAGATATTGATATTGATATTGATATTGACATTGATATTGATACTGATATTAATATGATGGATTGGGTACCATGCTATTTCGGTACATAGCCCCTAGTGCTTACCCTGCAGGTCATGACTAGTTGAAAAAAATAAATCTCTTAGCATGTTTGTATAGATTAGTGCTGATATATGAGCTAGAATGGTATATTATGAAGACAATGAGACTAAAAAAATTACATATGTAAGAATGAGATGGACATAGATCTGTGTTGTGATGTGAATATTAAGATTGCTTAGTTCATGATTGTTATGAAAGTTGTTGGTGGTTTGCATGACTTGTATAATTGACATTATTTGTTGGATCAAATTAATTACTTGATTGAGTAAACTACTTGTTATGTATTGAATAATTTGACTGTTTGTTATTTAATTTATGTTGTATACTTATTTCTAAATTGAGTCCAATGATGATGCCAACCAGTGCAAAGTAGTTTACACTATACTACCCTATATTTTTCTTTTGTTGAGTGCAGATATTATTTTAGAGGCTCGAATGTGACCTCATCTATAGTGACATCAGTTGATTCCAATCCGAAGGTGAGTAGTACTTCATATTCAGGAAACCTTGAATCTTCATAATGGTTCAAGTCTTCATCTCACACATACTATTTATTTTGTTTTGGTTTTTGGATTATCATTAGATTGTTTTGTTTTAGACTTAGCATAGCTTTCGAGTCTTGGAGATTTTAATAGATAATATTTTCACAATTATCTTTAGTTTGGAGATATTTATTATTTTTGTTAAGTTATATAATTATCTGCCATAAATGGTTGAAATGGATGGCTAAGAACTTAAGTTAGATGATTTCCCTACTGGAGGGTTGATGTGAATGTTGCTCACGATCATTTTGATCGTAAAAAAGTTGGTAGCAGAGTTCTAGGTTCACCGATCTGTCAGTTAATATTTATATATTTAAGTTCTGATACATTTAATTACTAGTTAAAATTTATAAAATGTAATTACTAAAATTTAGACTAAAAAATTATATTTAATCACTAACTAAAATTTATAAATTGTAATTACTAAAACTTAACACTAAGGGGTCGTTTGGTGTGAGGTACTAAAGCATATAATTCTGAGATAAAATAATAGTCCCGAGATAAAAGTTTTGATGCATTGTTTGGTTGCCAGTATTCGTGATAACTTAATTTAGGACTAATAAATATTACCGGGATAAGTTATCCCACACATATGGTGGTATAACAATTTCAACACAATTTATCCTTGAGATAAAATAATAAAATTACAAAACTACCCCCAAATCCTTTGATTATCACTTTTCATTATATATATATATATATATATATATATATTACTTTACTACTATATATAAGAGAGAATGAGAGATTTTGTAGTCCTTACATCAATTATTTTTATCAATTTTATTCTAATTTAAATTTTAATTACTCTACAATTTTTCTTCCATTTTGATAAATTTGAACAATTATATGAGCTTATTAAATGCTACAAAAGTGATGAGTCATGGGAAAATGAGAGTGACATTATAAAAACTATTTATACAATCAAGTTAAAAATTGATACAAGGGTTAATTGTCTTTCTATTTTGTAGAAATCTTTATTAATCTTACTTTAGATTTTCATTTTTCCTAACAAATTTATCATGGATAAGTAATTAATATCTTGACATTCCCTCTAACTTAGTACATGCTTAATTATTATATAAAAAATAATTTTTTATAGATAGCTAAGAATATTTGAACTTTTTTTTTAAAAGTACAATTTAACTCCAAAATACGATAATAAATAATGAAAAATGAGAGAAATTATCTTTTTATATTTTTTGATGATAAATTTTTTTAACAAATAATGGGATTATTAACATTTAATAGAATTTAGGAATAAATAAATAATTTAACATGAAATATTAAAGTTTCACACACGTTTAAGAAATATTAATGTAAATTTCTTGACATGTATTTTTAGGAAAAAAGAAACTACTAAAGTTAAAATAGATAGTAACCTTTTAATTTTTTTTGTGTGGTTTAATATGAAGGAAATAATTAAGCTAAATAAAGTAAAGGGTATTTTTGTAAACAAATATAAATTCTTAAAAAGAATGCAATCCATATTATTTTTAGTACCATAAACCTAACAACTACTAAAAAATAAAATTAAAATAACTAATTTCAAAACAACTAATACCAGTAGAATTAATTCCAGCATAACTTGTTCCAACCCTAAGAAATTAGTTAATACCGGTATAAATTGACTATAAATGGTTTTGCCTTTTCAAATAGGCTAAGTTGTCAACACGTGCAAATGAGATAATTTAAAATTTCTGGGCCACTAGATAGTGATGGTCAATAACTTGTTTTGGATCTAGCTATTTTCAATCATTTGGACTAATGATCATTGCATATAGGCTTAAAATTCCTTTGAATTCCATTAGGATGAAGCAAAATTATAGAATTAGACAAATATTAGTGTCTAATCTAAATAATTAAATTTAAGTTAAAAAATAGAAAATCATGTTTTAACAGTGCTAACATAAAGCATATCTATGTAATTTCAGATATACGGATATATAAAAAATATGTTTTTTTAATCTTGTATAAAATTTGTATTTGAAAATATATAGATATACGATGTCAGTTTATGTATTGAGATACACCATAGGCATAGTAATTTTTTGAAAACTATATTGCGACTTGTAATTATAGTCTAAAGTTCTTGTGTTTTTGTGGTTTGCCCATAGGATGAAGTGCACAAATAATTATTTTTGAAATTGTCATTTAATTAATATTTGTCGTACAATTGTTCTTATATATAAGTTATGTATTTTTAAAAATAATTTAGGCTGATGTGATTAAGGTTAAAGATTCGTGTATAAAGTGCATGCAAAAGTTATCTCAGGCATGTAGGTCTGAATTTGTTTTATCAATTTTTTTTTTAATTCTTTAGATTTCAATAATTTAGCATTCAACCCTAATCTAAATAAATAAGTTTGCAATATGATTTTCATGTATCATAAAGAATAATAATCAACTTGTCAAAATAATAATAAATCTAACAAATTCATTTAGCAATTCTTTTTATTTATTTTCATGTATTTCGAGGTTTTAGTCATACATGATGACTAAAACAAATGTTAGAATTGGCCAAGGTTTTAGGTGCGTGCATTTGAATTTTTTTGTCAATGGTTTTAATTTTTAAATTTTAACACTCAAATCTAAATAATATTATTTAAAACATAAGTTTCATTTATCATAACGAACAAACATCATGCATCAATCATCAAATTGTCAACTAACAACAAATCCAAAAGACTCATTTGATATCCCCCTTTTTTTTTCATTTATTATTGCGCCCAAACATACATAGCTAAAACACATATTAAAATTGACTGAAGTATCAAACGCATGGATTTGAATTTTTTTGCCAACAAAATAATAATTTTATTTTTTAAATTTCAACTCCCAAATCTACTTCAAATAAACTCAAAGTTGAAATATAAGTTCCATGCATCATAACGAATAAATCCCAATCATTAAACCTACACACATATTGTATCTCAGATACATATACATCTGCGTATCTCTATTTTATACTCTGTTCATATCAGTGTGTATCTGTTTCATAGCAAAATGTATCAGTGTATGATTGATGAGTTGGTATGTATATAACGATCATATCGTAATTGTGATGGTCCTCTCTTGATCGCAAAAAAGGATCATTCGAACAATATAACTCAAATTATTCAAAAACTAAGAACAAACATTCAAGACTCATTTGGAACCTCCCGAACACTAATCAATAGTGCAAATCGATCATAAAACACATTTCAAACCTGTTGAAATTGTCAAAAATATTTTGTATTATTTAGTCAAAATATTTTCTGAGATCAACTTAAAACTTAAGAAAAAATTAAAATTTCGACCAAATGACCAAAGTACTCCCGAAAGCCTCGAGAACCAAAGCAAATCAAACTCACATCTAGGTCAAAATCATCCTTCAGATCTAATAAAATCATCAAAATTATGATACGACCCATCCCCTTGTTATAGCATTGTTTAGGGCGTAAGTATCCTGTTAAAGTTTCTCCCAGTATTAGAGTTGATAAAATCTCAAGGTAGGGTATTTTTGGATAAAATCTGGTGTTAAGCACTTTAACGATGAATTATGATTTTTGATATAGTATTTTATGGGATTTTGATAGTTAGTGGATAATCGAGTGGCATATGATTCCCAAGAAAGTATTGAGACGATAAACGAGTTTGTAGAACTTTGGATATAGATGTTGTCACGTTGGGATGACTTTGTGATGTCCAAAATTGAAATTTATGTTGTGAAATAGGGGTAACTTCAGTTTTTCCCAAGCTCACTAGTTAGTGAATGTTGCAGTGATCAGAATCATTGCTATAACGGTCACTAAAACTGTCGTAGCGGTGGTGAGAAAGTGGCTCAAGCCGTTGTAGCGGTGTCGACACTGCTGCAACGATCATCGAGCAGTTTTATTTTCTAAATCTATTTTTTTGAGTTTATTTTACTAAAACTCAAAGGGTTAATGGTTAGAATGGTGAGAGGTGATTTTTAATTAAAATAAGGTAATGTTTTTCATTAAGGTAAGTTCTATCCCTCTTATCAACGATCAATTCATTCGATTTGTAGAATCACTAGAATGTGGATTAATGGTGTGATTTTTGCGTTAAGACCCTAAATTCTTGAATTGGTGGGAAGAATTTGTGGGTAGGTGTAAATTTACCTAACAATAATTCTAAATTGTTAATTAACACTGTCTAACATAGAATTATCCTTTTGAACGTAAGTTTGGGTAAATTGATGGTTGAGAAACACTAGGATTATGTTGTTAAATACAATAGGTTTCTCTGTAAACATGATGCGTGTGTGAATTCGTAAAGCCTATAGTTAGAATGTATTGAAAACTACAAGGTGGACATAACCCTAGCTTGCTATTTCTCTGAATTTGAATACTACTACACATATTTCATCTTGTTAAACTGAAACCATTAATTTGTGAGCTGAACCAAATCCCTCCAATTTATTTTACGAAAACAAATGATTAAAAATCAACTAATCTGCATACAACTTAATTAGCACCATATTCCCTGTGGGATTCGACCCCAACCTAGTTGGGGTCGAAT